>NW_006772850.1:118522-126825 GCF_000442215.2 Lipotes vexillifer | reverse complement strand
CTGAACCCTGAGTTTCCACTCGGACACGTCTCCAAGGGGTGTGCCCCTACCATGGCACTTAACTGTTGGATGGTTGCTCGCATCTGTTGCTTCTGGCAGACTGGACACCTGGGTAGGGCAGAGAGCAGTCCAGAGGCTGGGAGACAATCAATAAATGCTTGTTGATAGGGCGCACTGGCTGCAGTAACCGTGACTTGGGCTAGCTCTAGAGTCAGACAGCAGCCGCTGCTGTTTGTGCCTGCCAGGTATCCAGCTTTGAGCTCATTCCATGAGGCCAGGACGGAGCCAAGCTTACTCCCAGATCTGGAAGGAGGAGGACATGGGACTTGGGTCAGCCAATCCAAGCAGCAGATTCCCTCAGCTAGTTGTACCAAACGAGGAAGCTCTAAGTAGTGGAAAAGAGACCCCTTCTAGACTCGTGTGGAACTTAACAGGAAAACAGACTCTCTTTTTCCAGTGGGATTGCAAGCAGATAGAATGACATAAAGGTATAAACTTGTAGCTTCTAGGCGCCCACCTGGGGGGCCTGATGACCTAGACTTAAGACATCAAGAAGTGAGACAAGGCGCCGATGTTGGTGTGTAAGATCCCACCCCATGAAGACTGGCTCCCCACTTTCCAGCTACTCAACTTCTTGTTTTGTATTGTTTTGGGTTGGTTTGGTTTTTGCTGTGATCAAAGTCAGTTGGGTTGCTACCACTTGTAACCAAAAGAACAAATACACACTGATTGGCTTAATTTATATAATCTTGCTTGATGAGGATAAGAAACAAACAAGAATCATATACGTTTAATCTTAAATGTTAGAAAACATTTTCTACTTGAAATAAAGAATTTATAACAAAATTCTATTCTAAGATGACTGAACCACACCGATTTTTATACAAAACAATAGACTTCCTTTTGTGTCATAATACTGTATGTGTTTTATTATTTTATCAGATGTATTTAAAATGATAGCTAAAAACCTTGTTTCATTAAAATACATTGAATTCCAACACTGACCAAGTTTTCATGTTTCTTTAGCAATTTGGGAGGTGAATAACTCTGTTCTTTTAAAACTGAGCCTCTGTAACCTATATTCCTCTCTTGAGTATATTTCTAAATGTATTATAAATGTAACCAAATACAAATGCCAAGTAGGAATTGTCTAAATAACATTTTAATGAATAATGAATATTTTGTAACCCTGCCTAACATCTCCATCAATGTGTTGATGGGAGACAAGATCCTCCTCTGAGTACACGGGCCCCTAGGAAATCCATGAGTGGATTCCCAATGGGTTTGTGAGCCCAGGTGTGTGTGTGTGTGTGTGTGTGTGTGTACATGCACATGCACATATCAATGGAGGCCATTCGTGGAGTTTCATCAGACTCCTGAAGGGGATCTATATAAAGAAGAAAAACCCCTGAAATGGACCAGTCTCCAGTCTCTTACTTTATTCTTTGTTTTTACCTGAACTGTGGGCAGACATTTCTAAGCAACCTGTCAAAGAATCTTGGCATAATATACTATTATGAAATCAGTATTTCGATAAAGTGAAATACCCGATAAATTGAAATTGTGACTTTGTAGCCCGAGGTCCCGCTTCAGTCGGTGATGACAGCGTGTGTTATGGAAATGGGAGAGGAAGGCTGTGCATGAGCCATCCTCAGAAAATAGGAAACAGCTATGATGGCAACATGCAGGACGCCTGCCCTCATGTCTCTCACTTACAGTGAGATGTTCCTCATTTGTATTTGCTACTAGTCTTGCTTGTGCTTCTGTTTGCAGAATGGCCACTATCTTTGAGATGCTCCATAGAGCATCTGTGGTAGGACACTTCTGCATCCTCTAAATGCACTGAAGGATGCTCAGCAGGGCCAGGCCTCCCTCCTGACGCCTTAGGGAGCCTGGCTGGCCTTTTTTGTCTGCAGCCCTTGGTACGCAAGCATCTTCAATTCTCTCACCTGGTTCTCAGGGGGGTCCTTGCTTCTAATCTGCCCTGATCTTAAATACTTTCCGTAAACCCTGGGGATGTATCTCATCTCTCATTTCCTTTTCTTACTGAGGGACTCAACAACACCTGCCTCTATGTACACAGCTTTCACTCATTCCTTAGCAAATACCTTTGAAATCTCAGAGATTTCCAGTCACTGGTCTCTGATGAAGATCAGTTTCTGAGCTCCTGATTCATATGTGTGTCGAGTTAACCTCCCCACTTCCATGTCCCAGGTTCATCTCCAAGTCATCATTTCCTAAGACAAACTCAGGTGTCTGTTGCTCCTTGGCTGTGATCTTAGGCAGCTTGTCCTCATAATGCCTCAGTTTCTCTTTTGTAAAGTGGAGGTGGCAGTGAGGCTGGAGAAAGATGGCACGTGTCCAGTGCTTAGAACATCCCTGACAGCAGGTCTTAACTGATACACTGGCCATTTCCCGTGTTGTCCTGTCTCAAACGGTGCCTTTTCCAGACTTCTCTGCCTCAGAAAATAGCACCTCCAGCTGCTAATACCCACACCCTCAAACCATCCCTAGCCTCTCATGTGGATTACTGAGATCTGCAATTGTCTCCAAAATATGTCTTCAGTACACCATGACGCTGCCTCTCCACTGCTCTCTCCCATCTTGCCCGGGTTGCTACGAGCGTCCTGGGTGCCCCCTTCCATTCCTGCCCACCTCGACCCCATTGCACAGAACCCAGACATAGACTCATACAAATATGCCCGCTTGACTTCTAACAAAGGTGCAAAGCAATCCAATGGAGGAAAGATAGCCTTTTCAGTAAACGGTGCTAGAGGAGAGCACATCCACGCGTGCCGAGGACAAACCCAGGTGCCAATGGCAGCAGGGCTCCACCCACTGGCTTGACCCTCATCCTGTCCATCCCCACACACCACACAGCGGGGAGTAAGACAGACAGGCAAACACTCTCCCTCTTTCTCATGGAAACCTGCCTGCTTTTTCTTCTCCTGTGGGTCCTCAGTCTCTGCTGACTCTGAAGCAGGTGTGGCCTTATCCATAGCCAAGTGTTCTAGCCTTTGTCTTAGATACCTTCTGCTCCTTTCACCTGGGGCTCACTTACAGTTGTCAGCAATCTTCCTCCTGCCCCCAGGTGCTCCCTGCATCTGACACGGTTTCGAACCTCACATGAAAACAGAGACCCCATCCCTCCGCCCTGGGTTCTTTCCTATCCCTAGTGTTTGCTTCACCACCTCACTTCCTCACAGCAGTTCTCATTTCTCACGGTCACCTGCACCGGCCCTGCTCCCCTCCGCCTCAAGCCTCAGCATCCCACCTTTGCCCTCGCAGCCCCACTGGAGTGCCACCTCTTCTTCATAAATTCTGTCCCCATTCACTGAATCCCACCAGGTATTTGATCTTGCTTCTCTTTCTTTTCTCTATTCAGACACCCAGTTACCCTAGCACCATGTGTTCAAAAGATATTGCTTTTCTCAATCAGTTGCTTTGACACGTTTATGAGAAATCAATTAATCATGTAATTGAAAGTCAAGCCCTGGACTTTTTATTCATTTCGTTGATCCTTTTTTTTTTTTTTATGCTGACACCACACTCTCTTGGTTACTACAGATTTTAGTAACTTTTAAAGTCAGCGATTATAAATCTTCCACCTTTGTTCTCCTGCGAGAGTATTTTAGCTGTTCTCAGTTGTGTTTCCATAACATTAGAGTCAGCTTGTCACTTTCCAAAGAAAATCCTCTGGCGATTATGATTATGATTGCCTTGAATCTATAATTATTTAGGGGAGAATTGGCATTTCTGCAATACTGAGTTTTCTGATCTGCTAACAAGGCGTATCTATTTATTTGCATCTTTGTTCTTCAAAATTAGGGATGGCAGCTGTCACCCATCATTACTAGACTCTGGGCTTTCTCACCATCCTGTTTGGTGACTTTCTTCTTCCATAATCGTTTCTGTAACCAAATATCTATATTATGACATATTTGAAAGAACTATTTCCTAGCTGGATTCTGAATGACCCACCCTGAAATTTTCTCTTTCCATCTCTTCCTACAAATATGTAGCCAGATACTTCCAAATATGAGTGTCCAAGGTATCGCTCTGCTTAAACACCTGGGAGGCAATCGTGAATCAATACTTAGCGGCTGACTTTGCCCTTGTTCAAGCCTCCTTTTAGAATGAAAATGTTAGGAGAAAATGGAGAAATCATGTAAACATACATGATGTTAAAAACGAGCAGAAACAAGAAAGTCTGTGAGCAAGCCTAACAGGAAACCATGAAATGGTCTTGTAAAAAGAATGTTAGAAGTGTGATTGACATGTACTCACTGCTATATTTAAAATGGATAACCAACAAGGACCTACTGTGTAGCACAGGGAACTCTGCTTAATACTCTGTAACAACCTAAATGGGAAAAGAATTTGAAAAAGAATAGATACATGTATATGTGTAACTGAATCACTTTGCTGTACACCTGAAACTAACACAACATTGTTAGTCAACTATACTCCAATGTAAAATCAAAAGTTAAAAAAATAGAAAAAAAAGAAAGAAAAAGTGGGCTGTAGCTGCTATTTTATCAGCACAATTGCCAAGCTTCCTGCTATCTGGAAAGTTAGTGAAATCTCACTACAGAAACTCTGCCTTACCAGTACGTGCACTCCAGTTTGATTTCCGTGCTTATAAGTAGTTATTTAAAGGAAATTTCCATTTTCATGTTTTTCTTTGGGGAAACTGTCTTGATATTGAAAATATAGGACTGTTAAGAGTTTGACAAGATAGTTCTACCAGAGTCACCCTGCCTCTGGAAGCAGCAAAGTCCTCTGTGTCCAGCACCAATCAAAAATGATTAAGGAGAGTACGGCTGTCATTGTGCGTGCTTGACAGCCAGTGAATAAAGCATGGGCCGCTGTGAGTTTTAAGAATGTAGGGGAGTTGTAAAACCCTAATTAAAATAAAATCTGCTATTATGGAACACTCAGACATCTAATTTTTAAGTTTCCTTTTTTCCTGTTTATAAAAGGGAATCCTACTTCATTTGAAGAGGTTAGAATGATACAGAAAATTTAAGGGTAAAATTAAAAGTCCATGTCATCTCATTACCCAGAAGAAATTATTACTAACATTTTGATATTTTTCTAACCAATAATTTCTAAAAACTCTTTTAAAAAGTGGATGCATCTCACATTTTGAAGTTTCTTTTTTACCATTTAAAGCTACAGCAGTTCCACTGCCTAGATTCTAAGTGTTTACAAGTGTTATTTGAATTTCTATGTGCTTTATGTTATGCTGCATTCTATGGTGGGCCCTGAATAGGTTATTTGTACTATTGAACTTTATATGTTATATTGCTAAGACCACCTGTACCAAGATATTGAGATATCTTGCAATTTTACATATTGAGATATCAACTGCAATTTTACATATTATATCTTCAGGAGTTATAATTGCTGGTTCAAAGAAAAACATTTTAGAGTTTCTTGTCACACATTTCCAAGTAATTTTACAAAAAGTAAGTACCAATTCCCACTGCCAAAATGTGCGCATCTCACTATAACCCCATTGATACTGAGTGTTATCAGTATATTAATCTATGTTAGATGCTATCTAATTTTTATTCTATTATCTTGTTAAAAACAGAGTTGACAAATAAAATTATAAGGTATTTAAAATGTCCATCATAATAGTACATTATATATATAAAGAATCCCTCTCATCTAGGTAATTAACACATTCATCACCTCACACATTTATCTTTTGTATGTGTGTGTAAGAGGACATTGAAGTTCTACTCTCTTAACAAATTTCAATTATACTACACAGTAACACACTGTTATCAACTGTAATCACCATGTTTTACATTAGAGCCTTAGACTTTATTCATCTGAGAGTTTGTACCCTTTTACCAGCCTATCCCTATTTCCCTCAGCCCCTGGCAACCAATTTTCTACTCTTTGTTTCTATGAGCTTGATTTTTTAAAAAATTTTTGATTCCACATATAAGTGATAACATGCAGTATTTTTCTTTCCATGCCTAGCTTATCACACTTAGCCTAAGGCCCTCAAGGTCCATCCAAGTTGTCACAAATGGCAGAATTTCCTTCTTTCTCATGACTGATAGTATTCCATTACATCATAGATAAATTACATCTTTATCCATCCATCCTTTGACAGACAGAGTATTTCCATGTACCCATGTAGGGTATTATCCTTTGGATAAATACCCAGAAGTGGGATTGCTGGGTCATGTGGTAGACCATACAATTACCTTGAATTGTTTGTCTCTGTTGAGGAGTGTGGAGACACATTTTAAACTCTCATTAGTAATTACAGTTTCATTGTTCTGCTCCTTTTATAGCCCTTCCTTTCCCCACCCCTCAAAAGGGTCCTGAATGAATTTTTAAATATTTAGCATGTTGATTCTTTATCATATCTTTCCAGATATTTTCGCAATGTTTTGATATAGTTTAGGTTATTTTTTATTTTTTAATTAATTTATTATTTTATTTGTGGCTGTGTTGGGTCTTCACTGCTGTGTACAGGCTTTCTCTAGTTGTGGCGAGTAGGGGCTACTTTTCATTGCGGCGTGGGGGCTTCTCATTGCGGTGGCTTCTCTTGTTGCGGAGCACAGGCTGTAGGTGCGTGGGCTTCAGTAGTTGTGTCTCTTGGGCTACAGAGCATAGGCTCAGTAGTTGTGGAGCATGGGCTTAGGTGCTCCATGGCATGTGGGATCTTCCCAGACCAGGGATTGAACCTGTGTCCCCTATATTGGCAGGTGGATTCTCAACCACTGTGCCACCAGGGAAGCCCTAGGTTATTTTTTTTTAATTGATGTTCTAAATTTTTATGAAGGCAAAATGTTTCCTTTGTAACTCAGAGATTTTAAAAACAAAACTGATATAATGTTCTAAAGTACATATTTCTCATGAAAAAATCTTATATCAATGTTATTATTTCTCACAATATGACCGTATGGGATTCTGGGTATTCTCTCAAAAATATCTCTTCTCTTAACCATAGAGTTTTGACATAGAAATGAAGCAATATTCTTATAAAATATCTAAGTGATTTTGTTTTATTTTCTTTTCCTTATTTTCCAGCAGACCTCCATGGCCCTAAATTCCCTGTGGTCTGGCACATGAACTATTATGTAATGTTACCCAGACTGAGGTTTAAAACTAAAACTGCATGAATATTAAGACTATAGGTATACTTTTAAGGTAAAATTTGTAAAATATACATGTGTTCTTACAAACACTTTTCTAAAATACAAAAAGTAAATTCTTTTATTTAAGAAGCAGGACATGTCATCTGACTTGACTCTATTCTAGTCAACTACATTCCAAAGGAATCAAAGTTCCCAGCAGTTTCTTTTTTTTTTTTTTTAATTATGACCTCCTTTTAAGATACTGAGAGAAGCTACAGACCGCATTCCAGAATGATTCAGTTACACCGAATTTTCTACATAATTTACAGATTTTACAGAGATCTACCTAAGAATCTCTATTATTCTTTCATTTCATCACAGAATTAAATTATACTTTAAAATAATTGATAAAATTTTTTTCCAGTCATATGTGATCTGCTGAATGAGGACACTTATTTCTGTTTCCTCCTCAAACTCTCATTTTGTCAATAAAAAATATATATTATGCATAATATATAATAAAAGAATATATTAAATCAGTATAATAAAAAGATAAAATTGTCTATAATGATATATAGTCAAATAATATATACACACATATGTACACAGTCATATCAACACACAAGGTCAAGTACAACAGGGGAGGAGATAACAAAGGGTGAATGGCCAACCTGATGTTGAAAGATGGAAATCCTTGACTTAGCAGAGCAGAGCAAGCTCACCCTCAGTGCCTGGAGGAAGAAGACACAGGGGGGAGCAAACAGACTAAACAACAGAGCCCAGAATGACCATTTGCTCCAGGCAAAAGTCAGTAGAGCCACAGTGTGAGATGGTGGGGTTAAAAAAATAAGAGGAAGATGGTTTAAAATCAGTATAAAGGGTTTAAGAGCCTTACAATCACCTCTTTTTTGTTTTTGTTTATTTTTACAGATGGGGTAAACTGAGGCACAGAGGTGTTAAGAAAACTGCCCATATCATATGACTAGTGAGTGGTTCAAGAGACCGTGTTCATAAACACTTCATCTCTCAAACAGGGGATGCTGAGAGCTTCAGGTGGGAGAGGTGCCTGAATTGAGAATCAGACTTCAACAGCAACACTGAAAACTAGATTTCAGTGAGGAAATGGCTTCAGAATTTGCAGGCATGCTTGGTTGTTATTTCATGGCTGTCAGTGGGGTTGTTATAGCTCAGCTGCTG
>NW_006772850.1:107068-118490 GCF_000442215.2 Lipotes vexillifer | reverse complement strand
TGAACCAAACATCCCAAACGCACAGTCTGCTTTTCTCACGTCGATGTCTAGTAGTCCTGGACAGGTATGGAAGCCAAGGCGACCATCAGAAAACCCAAATTCATCTTCTACTGTCTGTGTTCCTCAGCATGTGGCTCCCACCAGAGGTTCCAAGATGGATGCTCTAACACACACAGTCATGTCTTCACTCTAGTCGGGGGATGGGGACAGCAGGCAGCAGGGCACCTTCCTCCGTCTCACATGCTACAGGGAGCTCTTGCAGCCGCATTAACATGCCAGGGAAACTGGGAAAGCAGTCTTTATTCTGAGCCTGCTGGATGCCTGCCACAGTTATTAAAGAGAGAAAGCATAAATGGATGTTGCCGGAAAAGTAGCTTTTGGCCATTTGCGGTCTCCAAATCGTTAGCATGCTTGAACACTCTCTTAGTGAATTAGCGAATGATGTGCTCCGCTGAAGAGAGAGTGAAAAAGGAACAGTAAGATGTGGCATCTAGGAAATAGGTGATCCAACATAGGAAAGAGGTAGAGAGAATTCCCAGGAGGCTGGAGAAGGGCAGACAGGTGAAGAAATTGTGCAGCAATTGTAGGCTTCAACAGTGCCGGTGAGAGCAATAAAGACACCTGAGTCTCCAAGAAGAAAAACGGCTCTGAACCATTTCCTGATGTGCTTGACTGAATGGAGAGCCAATGCTGTCAGAGAATTTGGAAATACATATTTAAGTATGCAGGAAAGTAAGTAAATGAATCAAGACAAGTAATTATAAACTCTAGGGGGGAAAAGGGACAGATTTGATGTCCCATTTATGGTGTGTGATTACACTGTGAATTATAAAATTATATAATAAGCAGCTGATAGTGGTATTGTGGGTGAATTTTGTGTCCCCCCTCTCCGGATTGATATGTCGAAGGCCTAACCCCTAGTATGTAACTGTTTTGTGGAGATAGGGTCTTTGCAGAGGTAATCAAGAGAAGATGAGGTCATTAAGATGGGGTCTAATACAATATAACAGGCGTCCTTATAAGAAAGGGATTTGGACACAGACACACACACTCATGGAGAATGCCACAGGAAGATGGAGAGGCAGAGATGGGGTGATGCTTCCAAAACAAAGGAGTGCCAAGGATGGCCAGCAAATACCAGACACTAGGGGAGAGGCATGCAACAGACTCTCCCTCACATCCTCAGAAGGAACCCGCTCTGCCGGCAGCTTGATCGCAGACTTCCAGCCTCCAAAACTGGGAGACAATACATTTCTGTGTTTAAGTCTTCCAGTTTGTGGCAGTTGGTTACACAGCCCTGGAGGACTAACAAGATTGGGTGAAGCAGAACTGTGATACCAATTTGATGGGAGGAAGGGGAGAGTGTGAAGGGTAAACTCATTTTCCATAGAAAACCTAAGACGGAAAAATCAAGGTTCTTCAATAAGTATGAGATCTAGAAACAGTGACGTCAATGGCAGGAGAAACAGCTGAAATGTGAGCTGTTGGCCTTTGAGGAGTGTAGAGAAACAGGAGGAGGGAGGACTCCAGGTGCTGTCCCTGACCTCCTAAAATACACATAGGAAAAGCACACGCATACGGCAGTACGTCAATTATAACACGGAACAAGGAGCATCTCTAAGATGTTTCAGGTACACGGGGTGATGCTAGGACCACACCCCTAGCAACATGCTGTTCAGCGGGCTTTCTCCCTCTGCATCCCAGCCCCTCCTCTGCCTCTGTCATCATCCCAGCCACTCCTCCATGGGCACTTCCGAGACCTGAGAATTTCCTGGACCCATGAGACAAAACCCACAGCTTCAGAAACTTGGCCCCCTCCTGCTTCCGTCTGGATGTGTGTAAAATTTGACAGCGCTAATCTTAAGTGTTATGTTTAATTCAGACCCCAGGAACCAGCAACTCTGTGCTGCCTCGAATTCCTTCAAATGTTCGAAGTCCCCTTCACGTAAGATGTTCAGTTCCTACATCACGTCAGCTCAGGAACAGCTCTACGGTTCAGATACAAAACATTGACTTTTTTTATGTAAAAATGGTACAGGTAAATCCCTTAATAGCAATTCCCACCGGGACCCCCTAAAGATGCCCACCTTGTAGAGGAGACATATTTTGTTGTCATTCTCTTTGAGCTCTCCACTCGGGTTCTTGGAATCTAAGAATCTTCCTTAGAAACTTTCTGACACAGGCAGATTTTGGATGTGCTGTTTGCCGTTGTCCCCTCCTGGATCGCAGCCAACCCCACTGAGGCTCCACCCACCGAGACCCCGCCTTCCTGAGCATCGCATCTCCGGTGCAGCCCCTCCTCCTCTTGTTCCATGCAGGCTGCTCCGGCTTCTCCTGATGCCCAAGGCCTGCCAGGACGTGTCTCCTGTCTGGGGAGGCCCATAGCTCACCCCACGGATGGCCTCTCACCCACTATGAAATCCAGCTGTTAGTCTCAGGCTCCCTGGACCTGGCTTTCCAGAGGGCTGCGGAGTGCCTGACAGGCAGCACGTGGGTCCCAGTGGGTCAGCACCTGCTGAGACCTGCCCAACTCCCTGTCTCCTCAGCTGACACCACCCAGACACAGCATCTGATTCTCCCTCCGATGTACAAGGATGGCTCATGAATGAAGGGCAACGGTGTGGGTTTGTGAGTGAGGGATTTTGACAGGTTTGAGACATCTGGAGACAGCTTGAGCCTCTGTAGCTTTCGTATTCTTTCTGGGCACAGGGATGACACCATACGGATGAAGTCGTGGTGTGGCTACTGCAGCTCCCCTCTGCAGTGACAGCAGCCCTCTCCCGTGGGTGCCAACACTACTGAGAAGTGTGACAATGTCCTGGTGAGTTTGTGGAGCATCCCTTCTCAATTTGGTCCAATTCAGATGCCGGGAGATTGCTACTACCATGGTAGCAATGCCTTAACCCCATCCACTTAATCTCTAAGTGGGAAAAATAGACAGAAAAATGTAGCTGTGGAAGAAAGTAAACAATTTTCTCCTGTGAGCCATGGTTTAAGAAACACGGGCTGAAAATGGCGATGCCTTAAAAATAAGCTGACACTTATGAAAAAAGATAAGAAAAGAAGATTTAAGTTTGCAAGCTAATTAATACAACTGTATCATGTAGTCCTTCCTCGGGCTGCATAAGGTTTTACTGTGAGTTACGGAGAAAGCAAGACTGGAACCCCCATCTCCTAACTGTCTAGTCTGCGTTTTCAAGGGCTTTTTGCTGTAATTCCTGCACACACTCCAAGTCCAGCCAACCTCAGACAGATGGAGTGCAACCACGCCAGGACATGGCTGGGGCAAGGAGAAAGGAGGAAAGTTACATCTTGCACACACTCTATGCAATCCTTGTTTCCTAATCTCTTTCCCCAGCCAAAGTAGGACTTGAAAGTCCCCACATGCATATAAAGATATGTATCCAAGGCAACTCTGCCAGGGACAGGAGTTTCTTGGGGGCTACTCTCTTTCCTCCTTAAGAGGCTGGGAAGGCAACAGAGGCAGAGGAGGTAGCTGAGGACACAGCAGGAGAAAACCCGCTGAACAGCATCTTGAATAGAGTGGTTCAAGCATCACCCCATCTGGGCTGATGTATGTTAAAGATGTTCTTTTCCTTTTAGTTTTATCAGAGTAATGCATGTGTTTCTGTTTTTTAACAAAACTGAGTTTTCAAGAAAGAACTGTGAATACTCAGGTGCAGAGGGCAGTGCCTGAGAGGCAGAGGGGCAGTCCCAAGCTGGCTCAGTCGTGTTTCCTGGGTTTGTGTCTGGGTAAGAAAGGAGCAAGTGTCCACACACAAAACAGCGACTGTCAGAGGGCTGCAAACGCAGATGAAGAGGCACTGGGACATTCTGTCCAGCAGGATAGGGGAGCTCAGGAAAATATCTTCCAGGAGAAATTAAAACTCCAGACCTGAATTTTGCCTGAGTCAGGAGTCCAAATTATTCTACACATGAGGTGTAGGAAAATCTAATTAGAGAGATTAATATAAAAATTGGTCCTAGGCCAGTGATATTGCTGAGCCATCTGGAAGCATTAAGTAGAAACATTAAATGGAAGGATACTTCACCCGTTGAGGCTTTGTGGATTGACATACAAAATAAGAACCATCTCAAAGTTTAAAAACACATGGAGAAGACCTCTCTGAAAATCCTAAGGAAAACACAGCAACTAGTGTACAGGCTAGCATCAGAGGAACCTGAAATTGTAAAATACCAAAGTGAAAAATTTTACAGTGAATAGGCTTCAAATCATTAAGAAGATGAAGGTAAGTTGTATAAACCTTTTTTTAAAACCCAATTAAAAAAAGAAGATAGGTATTGTGCTAAAAAAGTTTAGTCATAGGGAGAAAAAAATAAAATCAGATCTCTGCCCACAAAATAACAACAGAAATATTCTAGAGGCGTAAAAGATCTAATAGTGCATATGAAACTTAAAATATGAGAGTTCTGGGTCTACGTGGGGATGTAAACAGGTGGAAAAAGTGTGGCCTACACTAGTACGACAATGAAGTTGTACCCATCAGAGAGCTGCAGTCACAGAGTAGCCAAATAACTCCAAATCTAGGGAGAGGCCAGTGACTAGAGGAAGATGAGACTGCAGTACTTATTGACCTGGCTCACATGCGGCTGGACCCCCTGGTAAGTAGAATTCTGCTGCAACAGTCAATGAACTGGTGAAGGCCAAGTGCAGGCTGGAAGGAGGGTGTGCAGCCCCTGGGAGAAGCAGATAACAGGGGTGGGAAGAGGTTGCCCATTCTTGAAGGCCTTTTATCATGCATCCCATCAGATGCTAAAGGGGAGACAGGAATCCCAAGAAACCTACTGTGGGAGGGGCAGAAAAGTCCACCTGGATCCTGCTTCCCCATCTTCCCCATGGAATAAAAGTCTAATCTGTGGGGGTACTTTTGGCAAAAAATTACTGTCTTGCAGCTGCAGGATGGGAACAGAAGAAAGGCCTTTAATCCTAAGGTCGGGGGGTAGGGGCAGGAATACCAAAGGGGTCCAGAACTACAGCTGGAAGATGGACAGGAGAACTCATGGAGTCCCTTCCCCTGGGGCCCAGGACACAAGCCCGTCTAAGACTGACAGTTAATCTGAACATCAGAGAAGTCCATCCACCCCAAACCAGGGAACAAGCATCGATTAAAAGTAACTGCGGAATACTTCTGGGAAATAAACCAGAGACAGACTGTCTCTGAAGATCAGGGGAAGGGAAGTCTTAAAGCTGAGGTGGGGCAGTTTTAAGGTTTCTCCTTTTCAGAGGAGAAACATCTAGAAAGCCAGCATCCATAAAACAACAAGGTGTTGCTAGAAGAATTTGAAGCCTGTGGTGATTGAAGATAATCATAACAACAACCCCACTCCTAAGTAGATAGAGGGTCAGCAAACCATGGCCCACAACCAGATCTGGTCCACTGCCTGCTTAGTGGACACAGTTTTATTGGGACACATCCACACACACCTGTGTACATATTGTCAGAGGTTATTTTGTAGAGATCTTATGACTCATAAGTCCTAAAGTACTTGTTACTTGACCCTTTCCAAAAGCTTCTGGTGATCTTTTGACTAAGTTAAGACAAAACTCCCCAGGAAGGGATGAGTATAAGAAAAGATGTGCCTATTTCCAAACATAAAACTATTTATTCAGTTTCTACAGCACTATGGGCATCTTTCAACAAAAAAGGTCAAAGCATAAAAAAAGCAACAAACTCCCAAGAAACAGAACAATACATAAAACCAAACTCAGATATGAAGCAGATGTTGTAACTATCTGACTAGGAATTTAAAATAACTATTACTGATACATTTATGTTTAAGAGTCTAGTAGAAAAGGCATATAACATGAAAGATCAGATGAAAAATTAGCAGAGAGATGGAAACTGTAAGAAAAAAATCAAGTAAAAATGTTAGAAATGAAAAACACAGTAATAGAGATGCAGAATGGTTTCCATGGGCTCATGATACAGCTCAAGAAAGAGTCAGTGTACTTGACAACATGTAAATGAAAGTTACCCAACTGAAAGACATAGAGGAAAAGCCTGAAAAATAAAAAGAGCATCCAATGCTATGAAAAAATATCAAATGTTTGGATATGTGCATAATAGGAATCCTAAAAGGAGAAGAGAAAAGAGTGCATAAGAAATATGACAGTTTTCCTAAATGATTTATGGACACCAAACTACAGATCCATAAACTCAGAAATGTTAAGCAATATATAGTAGAAAAAAAAAAAACCCACCAAACATCAAGATATATATTTTTCTAACTGTTGAAAACAAAAGACAAAGAGAAAAACATGAGGTTAGCCAGAAAAAAAAAATACATTAAATAAAGAGGGACAAAGATAAGAATTTCAACAGAATTCTTATTGAAAACCATGCAAGTAAGAACATAATGCATTGAAAACTTTAAAGTCCTGAAAGAAAATAAAATCTGTCAATCCAGCATTTAATAGTCTGTGAAAATACCCTTTAAAAATATGATGAAGTCATATGAAGATGATGAAGTCTTTCTCAGATGAACAAAAACTGTGGAAATTCATTGCTGGCAGATCTACTCTACAAGAAATGTTAAAGTATGCTCTTCAAGGAGAAGGAATGTAATATCAGACAGAAACATGAATCTACGAAATAAAAAAAAGAAGTGTGGAAAATGTAAAAAAATGAAGGTAATATAAACTTCATTTTCCTTTTCTTTTTAATTGCTATAAAGGATAACTGTGCAAAGCAAAATTTGTAACATTGTATGGTGTGTTTATAGTATATGTAAAAGTAAACTGGCAACAATATCACAAATAAGAGGGAAGAATTTATATATAAATATATTTATATATATTATACTTATAAGAATATATAGTTGTAAGGTTCTTATACCACATATGAAGAAGTACAATTTTAAGTATATATTAACTGAATACAGATTCTGATTAAGATCTACATTTTTAAACCCTAGGGCAACCATCAGAAAAAAAATTTTTAAAGAAGTATAAATTATAACTCAACAATAGAAATAAAAATGGAATTACAAAAATTGCTCAAATAACCCAAGAAAAGACAAGAAAAGATGAAAAAGTGAATCAAGAAAAGATTAAATGAGCAGAAAACTGCTAATAATGTGGTATGTTTTAATCTATATCAATAATTAAATTTAGTGTAAATGGTCTGAACACACAAGTGAAAATACGATTAGATGGGGTAAAAACAAGGCCCACCTCTATGCTGTATATAAGAAATTCACTGTGAATATAAAGACACAGATAAGTGAAAACTAATAGGATGGGAAATGATATACCATGCAAACACTAAACAAAAGAAAGTTATAGTACTTATATTTATTTCATATAGTATGTTCGAAGTAGATGTCAAAACAAGGAAAATTATCAGAGTTAAACAAGGATATTACATAATGATAGAAAAATCAATTCTCTAAGAAGACATAATAATAAACATGTGTGCACCTAACAAAGGACTTCAAAATACATGAAGTAAAACCAATAGAACTAAAAGAAGAATAGACAAATCTATAATGAGAGTTGGAGTTTTCAACCCTCCTATCTCTCTGTACTTAAAAGAACAAATAGGCAGAAAGTCAGTAAAGATATAGGAAATTCGAATGAACAACTTCATTAAATTGATACTTTATTGGACAACAGCAGAATAAACCTTTTTTTAAGTATACATGGAACATTCATTGAATAGCTTACACTCTGGGCCATAAACAAGCTTTAACAAATTTAAAAGAATAAAAAACATAGTTAAGTGTTTTCTCAAGTCTTGACTTAAAATTAGCAACGAATAACAGAAAGATATCTAGAAAATCTGCAAGTATTTGGAAATTAAACAATACACTTTGTAATAGCCCATAGGTCAAAGAGGAAGTGCACAGCAAAATTAAATATAGTTTAAGCTGAATGAAAATTATGAAAATACTACATTTCAAAATTTGTAGGATAGGACTTCCCTGGTGGTGCAGTGGTTAAGAATCTGCCTGCCGATTCAGGGGACACAGATTCGATCCCTGGTTCTGGAAGATCCCACATGCTGCAGAGCAACTAAGCCCGTGCGCCACAACTACTGAGCCCAGCTGCCACAACTACTGAAGCCCATGCACCTAGAGCCTGTGTTCTGCAACAAGAGAAGCCCCTGCTTGCTGCACCTAGAGGAAGCTGGTGCATAGCAATGAAGACCCAACGTGGCCAAAAATAAATAAATTAATTAAAATTTAAATTTCAAAAAATTGTAAGATGCAGTTAAAAGCAGTGCTTAGAGTGAAATTTATAGCAAAAACTACTCATATTAGAAAAGAAGGAAGCTCTCAAACCTGTAATCTAAGCTTCCACCTTAAGAAACTAGGGGGAAGAAAGAGAAAATGAGATACTTCACTCCAGTTGGTAATCTGGTTTCTCACAGGGCTTACTGGTTAGCAATTCTGAAACAAACAAAGACAAAAATCAAATTAAGGGAAATCTCTAAAAACAAAACTGACAAGTGCTCTTCAAGCTCATCAAAGACAAGGAAAGCCTGAGAACCTCTCAAAAACTGAAGGAGACTAAGGAGATGTGACAACTAATTGTAATGTGTTTCTTTGCGTTGCATTCTGAAATAGCAAAGAGATATAAATTTTAAAACAAAATTAAAAAATTTGAAATGCAAATGAAGTGCTTAATGTTATCCCTGTTGATAAATGTTGCTGTAGTTTATTCATTTTTCTCTTCTATTTGGTATTCTATTATATGCATAAGTTATCAGGTGACACAGAGAAAAAAGTTTAAAAAATATTGAATAGCTTAATGATATAATATATATATATATTATATATAATATATATAATATATATACATACATATAAAAATAAATGTGTATATGTAATCACACATACATATCATAGATAAAATCACATTTATATACATTAAATTATAAAAACTTGCATGGAAATGAAATATCTCAACCTTAGGAGATTAATTATGTGTGTGAGGGAATGAGAAGAATTTTAATGAATCTTTAACATTTTATTCCTTTTAAGAAAACTCATAGGGATACTACACTAATTTTTCAAATTGGTGAAAAAAGACCTTGTTTTCATCTTTTCTTTACATCATTAGAACTTGAAAGGTTTACCACTGTACTATCATCACGTTTTGTTGTGGAGATTTTATTTGAAGATAGAATATTTAAGTCCCTTAAGTACAGAGGGATTCCTTTCCAAAGAGCTTTATATAAGCTCTTGTTTCTGAAAAAAAACAAACAAATTAAAAACAGTAAACTAATAGATTTTACAGACATACCCAAGAGCTGGCTAGCTAAGAAAAAAAAAAAAAAAAAGAAGAAGAATATCACAATGCCCTAGCTTATCTAATCAGAATATGGAGCATGTCCACAGATAAGCTTAGGAATGAAACTGGACTCATCATCTTTGAGGCAGAGGAGATATTCAATGTTTAAACAAATCACGTGGTCACTGCCAGAATCTCTTCCATCTCTTGCCATTGCCTGTGGCCACCTGCCCCTCCAGAGCTGGCTGCTGATTGAGCTAAACCAATGGGTATAGCCCCAGCTCATGCAACTAAAATAAGAAGAAGGAAGTTCAGAATATTTTTGGGTGAATTAGAAGAAAAGGAAAGCATGAGGCTTGAAACTAGTACCATAACACAGGTTTGTGAATTGGGATGGGTCCCTTTCCTGGTACCCTGTGATGACTTGCTGTTATCAAGATTACTATAAAGACAACTCATATATCTACACTGAGTCTTTAAGTGCTGTTAGGGACTGAACTGTGTGCTCTCCCACCCAGATTCATATGCTGACATCCTAACCTCCAAGGTGACTGTATTGCCTCCAAGTCCTCCAACAACAAAGCCAGTGAAAAGTCATCCCCAGAAAGCCAACAAGAGAGATGGTAGGCTGTGAGTGCTCAGCGTCCTGCAGACAAGGGAGGTGGATGAGGGAAGTGTGGACTCACACGGGGCTCTCAGAGGCTCCAACCAGCAAGGCCTCTGGCCAGGGCTGTGTTTAAGGCTGGGTTAGGAAGAGATGGGAGCCACAGAGAGGAGATGAAAGGTCTGGCTGGCAAGCCGCAGGGGAAGGGCAAAGGCACTGGGGCAGATGCAGCTGCGGACAATGGCCAGATCAGGCAGGGGCCCTGCAATGCCCACAGCAAACAAGGCCATCCACACAGCTCAGGGGCCTTGGCCTCTTCAGGGGCCTTGTCTCAGCCAAGTGCAAAGACATCTCCCAGGCCAGAAATCAGAGCCAAAGCACCAGCCCTGTCCCATAGCAGCTTGCAGATGTGGGGCTGGGTCAGCATGGGGACCAGGCCATCCTCAGCTCAGTGGCAATTCTGACAGCTGGGGTGGCATGGAGCCCCATTCACCCGGCAGCAGCAGCCCCCGCTGGTATCTCCCAGGCCCCTGGGGCCCCAGCGAGGACCCTCGGTGACCCAGCAGATCTCTGTGTGGCAGAGAGTGCAGCGGATCCAGTCACAGCCATCCTTCTTCTGCACCGCAATCTCGCACTGTGGGCAGTGCATGGCCTCGCCCTGCTGCAGCATATGGTCCTCAGCATCGCTGTCGTCTGCCGGGCAGCCACGTCGTTCTGATGTTTGCTCTTGTGTGGCACAGTGTGATTTGTTTCCAGACACTTTACAAGAGGCCCTGCTGTATATTCCCTGACATAAGAGATCATACTTGCCTTCTTCCAGTGACCCTTTTCTGGTTCCTCTGGTCTGTGAATGGCCCTCTTGGTGGAATCCTGGAAAGATGCCTAAATCAACCCATTTCCCACTGGGGCTGCTTGATCCAAGAGAAACTCAATCATTCCTGTGTCCTGAAAGAGCAGAAGTGCAGCTTACTCCACTGCTATAGCCTCCCTGCCCTGCCATCTCTGTCCAATCATGTGCCTGCCCCTGGGAAAAAGTGGCAAGTCTAACTGCAGATGTGGAGGGAATGAGTCATCAGCCTCCCCTTCCTCGACTCACCCTGAATATTTAAGGTAAGTCTGCTGATAAGGTTTTCACTAAGCTTGAACAGGTCTTGCCATGGGATATGAACAAAAGCCCAAGCCCTCTCCACTGATCCAATGAGTCTTGACTCAGCAGTGCTCACTGTCTGCTTGCCATCACATCACCTCCTCACATGGGCTGAGACGGTGGTCCTGGGTGGCAGGGATTGCTCTACATCTTACTAATAAGGTTTCACAGAACTGTCTGATTCCTTTCCACTGGGGCCACATATATTATGCCTTACATTTCTCATCAAAAAGAGATCAATGAACCTAGGCTAAAAAATTTAGTTTGGAGAAAAAATTACTGAAATCAATTTTGAAATATGGTTTTCTACATGCAGGGTATCCAAAGTGACTATCCTGTTGGCAGGTGAAAAAGGGAACAGGCTGGAAACATATACTCATGGAATTCTTAAGATCAATGCAATTGTTAGGGAAAG
>NW_006772850.1:55386-107000 GCF_000442215.2 Lipotes vexillifer | reverse complement strand
ATCAATGCAATTGTTTGGGAAAGAGTGAAAAGAAAGAGAATAAAGGTCCAAAAAGAGTTTGTTAAATGATCACCACGTAGGGGTGATGCTAGAGGTGCTGGTGGAGGAGCTTAAAGTAAGCTGTCAGAAAGGTGTTGTGTTGTAGAGAAGGAAAAAAGGTGAGGTGCCTTGGAAAAAATAACACCTTTTGAATTAGAAAGAAAGCCTGACAAAGGCTAGATGATGAAATGATGATAATGATGGTGATGATGGTGATGGTGATGATGATGGTGATGGTGATGATGAGAATGTTGATAATATTTAGAGAGCACGTACTCTGAGTTAGGATATGAACTTCACATTTATGACTCCTTGATCCTCACAGCTGGTTACTCTATAAGTTAAGTACTTTTTCCCCAAATTATACAGATGAGAAAAGTGAGATGATCTTCACATAGGGATTTTGTAGGAACTGCTTTATGGAGGACTTTTGTCTTTACTGATCTCAGTACTCTTCAGCAGTGACTCATGAGATGCTCTGAGCGTGTCTATAAATAACCTCCTGAGGCATTCAGGTCTTTCAAGCCATGATCTAAAGTGAAGGGGAAAGTAATCTGTTTTCCCCCAAAGTGCTAAAGAACACAGGTCTGATAATTTGAGGCTTCTAGATGTGATTCATTTTTGAAGCTGAGAATACCTCCAACACAAGTTAGAAGTAGCTTTTGCTTCTAGAAAGGTAATTACATTTATCTTGCAAACTCACACCTTCCTTACCTCTCCAGCTATCAAAGAAATAATAGTAACAGCCAGTGTTTGTAGTGTTCACCCGAGAGTGTGGGCAATTTCAATTCACACACCTGGTCTATGGTGGGGCAGGATTTGAACACAGAGACTCTGGCAGCAGAACTTATAAATTTAACTTTATACCATGGCTGCATCTCATGAAAGCCCATTTCTATAACCCATCAGAAATCATCAAAGTGACTGAGAGGCTTAAGAAAGGCCAGTGGATCCCAGTTATTGTCTTAAATAGTTTCTTATTATTCAAGTTTACACAGATTGTTCTCCTAGCAGAAGTACTCACATTCAAAAACTTGTGGAAATGAATGAGGGGCTGGGGGAAAGTTTGGCAAGTGTATTGAGGTATCACCACAGAAAAACAAATGAAATCATAAATCAGAAAAGATTATGTGAAGAAAAGACCTAAATACAAGATATTTGATAGCAGAAGTTAAAACTATCTTAGAAATATGAGAGTGGCAATTCTTTTTTTAAAAACAGCTTTACCAAGTTATAATTTATATATAAAAAAACTGCCCACGTTTAATATATACAATTTGATGAGTTTGGATATATGCTTATGCCTGTGATATCATTGCCACAATCAAGGTAATAAACAGGCATCACCTCCAAGAGTTTCCTTGTGTGCCTTTGTAGGTTTGTGTGTGTTGTTTGTGTGTGTGTGTTCGTGTGTTTGTGTGTGTGTAATGACACACAGTTAACATGAGATCTATACTCTTAACACATTTTTAAGTGCATCACAGATGCTTTGTTAACTGTAGATCTCTAGAACTTAATGAATGTGAAATATGATGACAGGTGGGAGGTCCTGTTTATATTCAATCTCACTAGCCTCATGTTAGCACTGTATGGATGCTCACACAAGTTTGGAGGTCATCTGTCCCTGAGAACAAGTCATTAGGTAACTTTTCCAATTGTCCTACCAAAGGAAAAACATTAATAAGTTTGTGCTGTTGTTAGCTACTATGTTTGTGGTGATTTTTAAAGCAGCAATAGAAAGCTAATTCATGGTAAACTGAAAAATGGTTTCTTCACTGCATCTCATTTTGGTTTCTACTCTTAAATAACTCTTTGGGGTTTGGGTCTTGGTACATCTGAGGGTTTAGCCCTGGAGGGAACTTATGAAACATCGGTGTTGCCAAACATCAGCCTGCAAACATGGCGAGGGTCCTGCCCTCCTCAGTCACATGCCCAGAGGCCCCTCCCACATTCCTACTCTCCCTTCTGCACACATTTGCTTCCAATGGGTCCCTCAGCCTGCAGATCTCCCCCAAACAGGGACTCAGGGAGCAGTCTCCCCATTCTGGTTGGCTAATGGGTGGAGTTGGACAATAAGGTCCTTGAAGTCAATTAAAGTCTAAATCTCAGGAGTGAACCATCCACTCCATTTGAGGGCAGACACAGTGTCCTATTGCCTTATGCCTTGTGACTAATGGTGCCTAGACCAGACCCAATAAATGTCTTTGAATGAATAAATTAAACGACCTACAGACGGGCTAAGCTTCTGGGGAGACTCAGCTTGTCTGCTGCTCTCATAGTCTAACATTTATTTCTGCCCTTCCAAGAACAATATGTTCTCCTCTACGCCTTTCTCCTGAGGTCCTAGATCAAAGGATATGTGAAGGCTTTCTTGACACTTCCTCTCTCTGCTGACTTTATAAAAGTTCTTGCTTATCTTATTAAATTCAGTGTATGGTGTTTTAATGACTAGTTTATAAACAGTGATTATGAATCTTGGAGGATTTATTCTAGATCTTTATCATCTTTGTTTTTCCAATAAATATCAGAATTCCAATCCTACAGTAGTAATTAAGAAATATTTTAATATGGTACCAAACCTCTCTTTTTACAGTACTGTGTTGATTTCTGGCTACACAAGAATGATCATTAAATAATACAAATCATTTTTAGAAATCTTTTCTATCCAAGTGTATCTTTAAAATTGGAGCTGCTAACTGACATTTAAGAAAGCAAAAAACTTGATCAAAATGCCTAGGGGGAAAAAAGTCTTCTGAGATAATGACACAAATTAGAAGGAGTCTCTAAAAACCCAACCTACAGATCTGGTATGGGTATGGAGGGAGGAGGTTAGATACTAATGTGGTTTCTGCAACTAATTAGTTGTGTGACGTTGTGAAAGTCACCACTTAACCGTCCAGGACATCAGTTTTCTCAACAGCAAACTGAGAGGATTGAAGTCAATACCTCTAAGATTCTCTTATTCTTAAGATTATCATACTAAGTGTAGTAAGTCAAACAGAGGAAGACAAATATCATATGAGATTGCTTATATGTAGAACTAAAAAATAATGATGCAAATGAACTTATTTACAAAACAGAAACAGACTTGCAGACAGAAAATGAATTTATGGTTACTGGGGGAAAGGAGGGGAAGGGATAGATTGGGAGTTCGGGATTAACATGTACACACTACCATATTTAAAATAAACTGCCTTTCCATGAAAAACAATTCTGTGATTCTGATATTAAATATATTTTATTAAGAATTTTAAAATTTTTATAAAAATACTGATGAATGCAAATCTTTCTTAGTTATTGAAACAGTGGCTTAGTGGCTGAATTTTTTTCAAAGTCTAATTTCTGAAGAGTACCATCTTATATAGTAGAACAGGAATGACAAATGCTGATTCTTTGTTCCCAGCACACAGTTTGAACACAAGGTATCTTTTGAAAGTGATGGTAGCCTATCACAGATCACAGGATTTGAATTGTCTCAAAACCTCCCTGCAGATTTGTAACCTGATAATGACATCCACACTCAGTAGAAACCAGTCCAGCAAGCCAAATGGACTCCACAGAGGTGAGAGAAAACATTCTGTACCATTAGAAATACCACAGTAGGTCATTATACCTTAATAATGATGAAAATGTCATATTGTGTATTTCTTAAGTTAATCAGAAAATATCAATATGCATTTTAGTAGGCATTCATAAAATATACATACTTTGGGAATGTTTGGAAGATTTTAAGGAAGATTAAAGTCATATCTTTCCAGAAAAAACAATAGAAATGTACAGTGTTATAGTGGTTTGAATAGCGTTGCCCCAAAATTCATGTCCATCTGAAACCTCAGAATGTGACCTTATTTGGAAATGGGGTCTTTGCAGATGTAATTAATGAAATTCAGATAAAGTTGTACTGCATTAGGTTGGGCCCCAAATCTAATGACTCCTGTTCCTTTAAGAAGAGGAGACATATACGCACAAGGAAGCAGGCCAAGTGAAGACAGAGGCAGAGATTGAGGTAATGCAGCTACAAGCCAAGGAATGCTGGCAACACCAGAAGCTGGAAGAGGCAAGGAGGGATTCTTCTGTGGAGTCTTCAGAAAGAGCATGACTCTGCCAACACCTTGATTTTGCACGTTTAGCCTCCAGAACTGTGAGAGAATAAATTTCTGTTGTTTCAACCACCAGGTTTGTGGCAATTTGTTCTGGCAGCCATAGGGACTAATACAGGTGTTAAGGTGGATTACGGAACAAAAATTTAGGAAGGGAGAGTGCATATACTGAAGTCTTGTCGTGACTGTGCACCTTATCCAACTCATTTTATCCAATTTAATTCTTACAATTACCCTATGAGGTAACTATTATTATCTCCATTTTACAAAATGGATAACAGTTTTGGAGAAGTTGAGAGGCATGTTCATAATCATACAGATGGTTAAGTGGTGGATAAGGTTGGACATCAGGCCAGAAAAAAACCAAAAAACACCTCATGCTTTTCCTATGTCTGCCATTAAGGGGTGCAGAGGCCTCCACCAATTATCTAAAGATATGGCCAGTGGAGGAGGCACTCAGCTTCAGTTGTCAAGAGAGAAAAAGAGGAAGGCGTGGGCAGTCACCGAAGGGAGAGGTGGTAGACAGGAGTGGTATTCCAGGCAGGAGATGGGGCCTCACCCGAGCAGCCCTGGCAGCCTCACTGGGGTCTGAAGCTTGTTGTCTCAGATAAGCTGGAGCTGCTGGGACAATCTGAAGGCAGCAAGAGTCCTACTGATCTCTATGAGGAAGTTTCCAAGCATTATCTCTGTGAGGAATTGTCCATCTGTGTGAAGTGGGCACATGTAGAAAATAAACTGTATGGTGACATGTTAACAGAGGCTGAGGAGTTCTGTGTGTTCCAGAATGTGCCTTTTCTTTTGAAATTTATTTATTTTAATTTATTTATTTTTGGCTGCATTAGGTCTTCATTGCTGTGCACCAACTTTAGTTGCGGTGAGCAGGGGCTTCTCTTATTGCGGAGCATGGGCTCTAGGTGCACAGGGCTTCAGTAGTTGTGGCTCGCAGGCTCAGTAGTTGTGGTGCACGGGCTTAGTTGCTCCATGGCCTGTGGGATCTTCTCAGACCAGGGCTCAAACCCATGTCCCCTGCATTGGCAGGTAGATTCTTAACCACTGTGCCACCAGGAAAGTCCTAGAATTTGCCTATTTTGATCTGCAATATGCTTTATTTTTTTCTTTTTTTAACTTTTTATTTTATATTGGAGTATAGTTGATTAAGAATATTGTGTTAGTTTCAGATGTACAGCAAAGTGATTCAGTTATACAGTTATATGTATGTATTCTTTTTCAAATTCTTTTCCAATTTAGGTTGTCACATAATACTGAGCAGAGTTCCCTACAATATACTTTCACTATATCCCTCCTCTGGTGGCCTGGCACTGCAGGGACCACAAAGATGAACACCATTTTCCTTTCAACTTTGTAGTGTAATGTGGAGAAGTCACACATAGTTTCAGACAACTTATTTATTATCACCCTCTCATCAGGCAGAAGAATTGTAGATGTGTCAACTCACCCTCTGATTTCAAATGGGCCAGCTCTGTGACTCGATTTTGAGTTTTCTAGGTTTACTGGAAATTGATGTCCGTGACTAAAAGTTCATTATGTGTGTGGTCCCTGAGTTACTCTTATTGATGCCCGGCTCACTTTATAAAGTAGCCCTGGGCATCCCCGGTGGCGCAGTGGTTGAGAGTCCACCTGCCGATGCAGGGGACACAGGTTCGTGCCCTGGTCCGGGAAGATCCCACATGCCGCGGAGCGGCTGGGCCCGTGAGCCATGGCCACTGAGCCTGCGCATCCGGAGCCTGTGCTCTACAATGGGAGAGGCCACAACAGTGAGAGGCCCATGGACTGCAAAAAAAAAAATAATAAATAAAAATAATAACGTAGCCCCTCAAAAGTTTGCCAGTGAAATGCATATCTATGTACTGAACAATTTTCCCACTTGATGATTTAATGAAATCAGAATCCTAAAATACTATGCTTAAGTAAGATTACCTTTCAAAATTGTGTATCTTGGACTATTGAAAAAGAAGGAGGCATTTTAGGATCTTGATTATGTTTACTACATGGTAGCAAATATTCTAAGGTAAGCAGTTCCTCCAACTCCTCAGGTATCTGGCAGCACCTAGGTTGTCTTTGTTCCTAGGTTGTTTGTGTCTGTGTTTCATTTCTTGTGACTTCTGAACACCCTGGATCAAGTCTCTGAATCTCTGAAGCTCCTAGCACTGAGCAGTATTAATTAACCCTTTCCACTCAACCTTACTGAAACATGACCCAACTCTGGACAAGGACAGTGGAATAGCAAAGGAAACACAGATGGACAAATACCCTGGTGACCAAAGGCTACCTTATCTTAACCATCACTTCTATTAAAACTGTGTTTTATTCTGTTCTAGATTATGTCCCTGTAAAATTAAGTAGACCATAAGGGCTGATTCAGTGAAAACCACGTATGGGTCCTTGAAAGAAAAATAAACTTGCCTCGTATATTTAAGAGGAAAGTGCTAGAAAACATCCTAGAAAATGGTGATTATTGCCCCAGCTTTGTCTGCTGCTGGAGCAATTCTCAGATTTCCGCCACTTCACTCACCACATGTTAAATGTGCTCTCCCCCAACCCAATTGGCCGATAATAGCCTTAATTATATTACCCTTGGGCTCCCAAAGTGGGGGAAAGAGAGGAAACACCGCTTGGTTCCAGCTTACTGGTCAAAGCCAATTTTAAGAGATTTATTTTGTCTAAGAAATGGCAGTTCCATGTGGCGAGTGAAGATCAAATAACTCTGTGTTTGTCAGGAAAAGGACACTTAGTCCCAGAAATCCCATCTGGACCAGGAAGCCAACCAGGCGCCTCGGAGATGTGCCAGCCACCATCAGACCTGGGCGCAGTCTACAAAGCAGGGAGTGAGTGCCAACAAGGGGCACCTGGACACGGGCTCCTTAATCAGTAACTAAACTGTAAAAATCGGGCTGGGCCAGGAACCTCGCTGTGGCTGGTTTGTTTTTCATTCTCCTTTTCCTCCCTCCTGTCATTCAGGCATTTACTCCTATAAATCTCTCTGTTTTCCCCTAACAAGCATGCTTCCTCTGTTCTCTGATGAGCAGAGCTAGGTGGGGTGGGATTCTGAATGTGTGTCCTGAGGGACCCCTCCTCTCAGAGTTGAAGATCTGTGGTGTGGTAAGATTACATATGGACTAGGAAGGGGGACGCACATAAAGGCCCTCACCCCAGAGGTGCTGCGGAGGACCAGTAAGCCTGACTGCCTGTCATGGGCTGGCCCCCCTCCCTGCATGTGTGGGGTGAACGAACACAGGGACACACCATGAGTGAGCCAGCCAGGCCTGGATACCTGGAGGTGAGCTGGGTCTGCACACAGTCTGGAGAGTGTGGCCAGGGAAGGCATGTGAGTTGCTGTGGGTATTTAAGCAAATTTTCATGTTTATTTGGTGCCAGAGAGCTGAAATACCTGCCATTTCGTAGCTACTGAGGGAACTTAATCATTGAAGCTTCAGTTTCCTCATCTGTATCAAGAAAGTGAATGACTCAGCTCAAGGCTGCTGTGAGGATCTGATATGAAAACACACTTGCCTGGTGCAGAGTCTGCTGAACAAAGAAATGCATTTTTCCCTGAGTTGTGTGTTAGGCTTCCCTGTAGAATTGTTTCTGAAGGTAAAGGTGAACTACTGAAGAGAAAAAAGATTGAAATTCTCAGCTTTCATCCATAAAATGTATCTCAGGGTGAGGATTTCTGCTTCCATGGTAGACTGGTGAGAAAAGAACATTGAAAGAAAGACTCTCTCCCACTCGCCAGGACTCTTTAAATGACATGACATCTTTATATATTTCTGTAAATGGTGACTTAATGAAATAACCACCAAAAAATCAAATAAATATAACCACACCCTGCCAAGAGTCACAGACATCTTTCTCATTGTCTTGTATGTGTGTCCAAAACTCAAGCTTTGAGCTCCCTCAGGACAAGCATGTGGAGGCACTGGGCCTCCAGGGAACTGGGTAGCTATTATAGTTATTGAATCCTAAGTGCTTTGGTTTAATTACAGCCAAGGAACCAGAAGTGAATATTTTACACATGACTTTCTCCTGAGCATAACTGCCTAATAATATTCTGCAAAAAAAGAAGGTACCATCTGCATAAAACACAAACTTCAATGACTGGTGACAACATGCAATCTAAGGTTAGCAAAAAAACAAAAACTATCTATGGCAAAAATATACTACAAAAATCTGACTATTTATAACCCTGACTTTTAGAGAATAAATAATAAGCAGCTAAATCTTTTTTGACTCACCTATCTCACTATCTTCTTCTCCATTAAATTCTAAACTGGAGTTTAATAAGCTCTAAGAGGAGGGTTTAAGTGTGGCCTCCAGGATTCACAGAATTTAAAGTGCCCCTTATTCCCGGCTTTGATCCAGCACACAGTAGGGGGGGTACCCAGAACACTCCAAGTTCTTGGTAACCTTTTTCACCTACAGCATGTCATGCCCCCAACTATTGAAAAGATGTCACTGCTCCCAGGGTGTCACCACCTGCCCACCAGTGCAAACCATCTAAGAGATGACTCCATCAGAGGACTGATGACCTGTCTTTGACTAACACCATTCATTGGGAGCAGCCCACTCAGCTGTACATTTCTCCTCATGTCCCTCAGTTGAGGCTTTGGTCATCCATCAACACCCTCCTGGCTGTTATCTTCGTGTGACTTTGGACATCCCTCCATCTCCTGTCCTTCCTCGTTCTCTACCCCACCCCCAGTTCTACCATGTGCCTACATGGATGGCAACTCAGTCTTCTACATTTTTAAAGGCTTCTCACAAGTTCAATTTCATGATTAACTGAAACCCGTCTTTGCCTCAAGGACCCTAGTTCCCCTGCAAGTCTCTCAAACAGTGCCCTCATTTCTGGTCCTCCAACCCCAGGTACATCTGAATGGCGGGTAGGTATGCTCTTTGTTCCTCATTGCATCTGGCCAACCATGTCTTCTTTTCTTCCTCTTTCAAAAACCTTGTTTCCATAGAAATACATACCATCAGACTATTTCATTGGCTACCCCTCCTTGGAGGCTCTTCCTCCTTGTTGCAGTTGTACGAAAGCTGCCCAGTCTTTCCCTGTCATTTGCAGGAGATTTCAGCACCTGACTCACTGGTTCACTCTCTCCATCACCATTCCTGTCTTCATTCTTCACAGATTTAGCATCCATCAAGATAATCCATTCCCAGTCTTGGCCTTTCAGTTCCTTGACCTCTCCTAACAACCCTCCTGAGCCTCTTCCCCCATGACCATGGTCATTTCCTATACTTTTCCAATTGCCAGTGATTAGATCACCATAAAGCCTTCAGTTCTCAGACAGTGACCTCCAACCTCACAGCCCACCTTCTCTTGGACTAGGATCTCCAGATTAAATATAGGCTCCCCAGTTAAATTTGAATTTCAGATAAACGATTTCATATATTTTAAACATGATTGTGTACATACAACATTTCCAGAGACACTTTTGCTCAAATACTATTTTTTTAATTCTGAAATTCAAATTAACTGGGCATCCTAGATTAGTATTTTCCAAATCTGGCAACAATACCTTGAACCCAAATTCTAACAGTCTTTTACTGCACTGGGATCTTTAAGCCTTTGGACTGACATTTTTATGGGGCCAGCATTTCTATGTCTTCTTCCCAGGACTTTGATTCCTCGGTCTCTCCCTGCCATCACTTCCATATTTGCCTGGAAGAAGCCGAACACCAGTTAAATCCAATTCACTGTCTACTTTGTGCCTGCATCTGAAGAGCTTAATGTGCGTTGAGAAAAATGAGTCATTATGCTGATTGGCCTTTCTATGTAATTTATGACCATAAATCTTAAGTAGATCGTTAGCACTGTCCAACAATCCTACTATATTTCTTTTGCAAACTGTTTTCACACTCACAGAGAAAATTGTTCAGACCTTCTGATTTTTTCTTAAACCTCTTAACACCAATTTACCTGCTTACTCTCAGCTGATAGTCATGTTTCTTATTTTACTGAGAAAACAGAAAAAAAGATAGCAACTTCATTTCCCATTACTAAATGAGCTGAACTCCCTGCACTGAGGCCCTGTGCTCCCTCCTACTTCTATTTAAGGCCATCCCTCCACTTGTACACTGGATCTCTTTTTTTTTTTTTTTTTTTGCCTACTTCAGTTCACTGCTTTTGCAATTAGCTACGTCTTCATCCTTAAATGTTTTTATGTTTAACAGATCACTGCGATCAACGAAAAAATGTTATGTTAGACCATATCTTTAAAAAAATTAAAAAAAACATTATCCCATATCCTTTCTCCTTTGCTATAATGGAGTGTAGCTCTGTTTCTCTACTCACCCTATGTAGCCAAACAACTCAACAGAGTTGTTGAACCAATGCCTCTCAAATTTGCATAGGGATGCACTTGTCAAAATACAGTTCTGATTCAGTCAGTCTGGGGTACAGCCTGAGATTCTGAATATTTAACAAGCTCACAGGTGATGCCAATGCCTCAAGACCAGAGACCATTCTTTGAGGAGCAAGGATCTGTAAACACCTACTCTTCTTTTTTTGAACCCCTCCAACCAGGCTTCTGTGTCCACCATTGCACTCTCAGGGTAGCTGTGGACTGTGATTGGCCAAGTTTAATGTCACTCCTCAGTCCTTCTTGATGGATCCCCTGCAGCATTTGACTCTCTTGAAAGGCTCCCTTCCCTCCTGCTCTAGAATAACTCCCCATTCCCCACCCAGCCTGGTTTTCTCCTTCTCACTGATTGTTCCTTTTTCCTTCTTTATTGGCTCCTCCCAGCCTTTCCAAAGTCTACACAATGGAAGCTCCTGGTGGGAGACATTCTCTCTTCTCCCTCTTCACTCCCCACCTCTCTGTGTGATCATATGCAGCTCTATGGCTTCAAATCTTTCTAAAGGCTGATAACTCATACATGTGTGTCTCCACCTCTAAGATCTCCCCTGAGATGCAAATATAGATGTGCATGTTTCCTTGATCTAAGGAGTCTCAAACATATTATGTGCAAACAGAATTTTTCAATTCTACCCCACCACACACTTCCCCCATCTGAAGAAATGATACCATAATTTACCCAATTTCCCAGACCAGGAATCCAGGATTTATCTTTGTCTCCTCTTTCTCCCTCACCCTCAACATCCAGTCCATCAACAAATTCTATCAGTTCAACTCTCAACATACATCCCACTGTCTGATATGCTACAACCATTATCCAAGCCCTCATATTCCTCACACCGGAATTACTGCCCTAACTTCTTACCAAGGTTTTTCTGCTTCCACTCTGCTAAGAAGTGTATACACCATATAAAATGACCTTCAAATAGATATTAGACATATAAGGGCTGAAATGATTTAAATTTTCCTTAATGAATTTTTTGAATGATATTAGTAAATATTCAGTATGCCCACCATCAAGCTATTTATGTGTTCATTGTATCTACTTGTTTCAGATGTTTGAATCATTATACATGATAATCCAAAATGAGCTATCAGGTACACCATTATAAGAAGAAAAATTATGATTTTTTTCTTTCTTTCCCAATTCAAAATATTGTGCCTTCATTTCTAAAATGTTTTCAAAAACAAAGCAATTATTTTTATTTCTTAGTGTTTTCTGAGAATAGGGTCTCATAAACTGTTACACAGAAGAGCTTATGAAGGCAGGATATGACTTGGGAACCTAACATTCTCTGTATCTCTCAGTCCACATTACAAATACTACTATGAAACCATAAAGTCAGGGAAAACAAAATTTTGTCCTGTGACCCTTAAGGCTGACTGGCCCATTATATATCCCTGTCTTTATATGCTCTTAAGTTGTGAATAATAAGAGTCAGATTCAAGATACCTTATTAATTTTAAGGTTATATTTTTGTAAACTTAAATTCACTCATAGCTAAGTTTTTCTTGTTCTTTTTGTTTCTTTCTCTTAAGAGAAGATACATTTTCTGTAACACACTGAAGCCTTTAATGCAGGGGTCAGCAAACTGTAGCCCAAGGGTCAAGACTGGCCCGCTGCTTGTTTATGCACAGGATACAAACCAAGACTGGCTTTTACATTTTTAAAAGGTTCCATTTTAAGTGGTAATGTGAGTATCTATATAACGTCCTTGATTTTGCCTCTTGGTCCACAAAGCCTAAAATTTTACTCTCTGGTCCTTTAAGAAAAAGTTTTCTGAATCATGTATTTAAAGCTCCCCTGAGATTATTTCTGGAGTTCCAATTTCAAGAATCCAAAGAGGAGCAGAAAATCTAGTAAGCTTTATGCAAATTTCAGACCTCCCTTCCCCAAAATGATTGTTTTTGTTTATTGGTTTAGTTTTTGGTTTTCTTCTCTGATTAATTTCTAGGGAGAAATTAAAATTGGTTGCTTATCTCTCCAATGCTTTGTCTACAGATGCCAGTCTGTCTCCAGCCACAGCTGCCCATCTCCTCCTCAGCATTCCAAGTGTCCACTCCTTGTGATGTCCCAAGAAGGGAAGGCATTGACAGGTGTGTGTCAAGTGAAGGGACAGTTACTGGGTTATGGCACCCAGAGATGGATTATGGCATGACAGTTGAAGAAGTTCAAGAAGGAATAGTCCTGGTCCCCTGTAGTAGAGGTGATTAGGAAAGTGATTTTGCTCTCCATTTATGTATCTTTCTTGCGAACATCAGAAGATATGTACAGTGCTAAGATGAAGAAGGGAAACTTCAGAGATGGAGTCATGGGTTCTCAGCCAAATGCTATCAAAGACACAGCTCACAAACCTCACTGCCTGCGAGTCAGTCGAACGGGTCTAAATCTAAGCTGCTCTGCCTAGTCCATCTTCCCTCTGGGGTTGGTGTTTAGTGCTTCTTGCCTTCTAGGGCTGGCTCATGCTATTGCCCCGTTACACTGATTTTTTCATTACCAAAGATGCTGGGTGATAATTTGCACCCCTTGTTCTCAAATACTCTGTTGATGCCTACAGTCTATGTATTTTGTAGGTACCAAAGATACACCCTTGGGGTGATGGTCATTTACTGTTCACTTCAGGTTTCTAAATATTAGATGCTACCAAGAGCTCTGAAGGCAAACATGTTTGGTGAAGTTTCAAAAGGCAGCTGACACAGCCCATTAGAAAACCTAGTTGTTATGGTGATGGACAATGGCTGAAATTCAGAGAGAATCACAAAACATTATAATGAGAGAAACATTATTTTATTCCCTGTAAGTTATATGTTTTTTCTCAATGTACACCATTTTGAAATAAGTATGCTATTTTCCTAGTCCTATGGGTCAAGAACCATAACATCAACAAGGATTTCTAATGTAAACAAATCAATCAAAAGAGAGATTCTCACATGGATAACAGTAATAGTCTCACACCTGTTTAGCCTAACTTATTAATGACGCAACATTGAGTAAAGACCCATTGTCAGCAACTCAAAACTTTTGAAAAAAAAGAACTTTCATTTAAGAATATAAATGATGATTCTTTATTCTTTAAAATGCCCAAACTTCCAAGAAAAAATACTATGCTTTTAAATTTTGTTTGTATTTAAATGAAAAGCCAGTCTTCCAAAGTCGAAAAGTTTATCAAAATCTACCAAAGTCATGAAGTCAGTGGCATAAGTGGATTTCTTATGAAAAATGGTGAAGATACTATTGTTGGATCTAGAATGATATGAGACAAAACAGTTGACAAAAACTAGGAGTAGAAGGAATCTTGAGAATCTGGATGCACTGGCTTAAACAGATATCATGGAGAGGAATATTGACTACCCCAGCAATGGAAGTGAGGATAATCAACCAAGTTTCATGAGTTTTTCAACTCCATTCCCCAAAGGCCATCTAATTATACTTAAAAGTACATTAAAAGAGCAATATGTGTAATTAACTTCAGCATGCTTTCAGATTTTAAATCGTTTAATGCAGGTTGACTCAAGTTCATGTGTTCATGTGTGCGTGTGTAGCAACAGAAGGTGTAAAGAACACATCTCATGTGTGACTGCTACATCATCCCACTTCCACGATGGGGGCTGCTCTGGGGGATAGAGTGTTGCAGAGGTGGAGGAGGTTAAAAGAAGAAAACCAAAATAGCAAATGTATGTTCTAGAGAAAGGAAGCCCAGGTTCAGTCTTGAACCCAGAATTATAAAACTAAGTACAACATTTTCACTTCCTCTTAATAACGGTAATATAGTTGACCAAAATCTGAACATATAGGGAGCTTTACAGAACACCATGGGCGATTGTAGTGCCTCAAAGGAAACAATATTGAACTCCAACTGTCATCGAGAAAATATAGATGGGTGTGAAATTTTAAGTAATACCATAGGAAGATCAGGATGAAGCTTTTTACGAAGGTTTTAGAGCTTGATACATTTGGCAGTGGATAAAAAGAAGCCATTTTGAAATTTCTGAAATGATTATGTGACACCGAATCTCTCTTCTGAATCTCAAGAGAGCAAATTTTCTTCTTGTGTTGATGCCAGAGGTTTTAATGCACCCGAGTATTAAACAAAGAGCATCTTGTTTTGCAAAGTTTATTACAAACAATTGCCCGGCTATTAAAATTTGCTTGATGTTTCCAAGTATGCTTAGTCCCATCATGAAAACGTGGGTATATGGAAACTAGATATATCACATCTCATGCTTCAAAGTGTGCAAAGTAGCTGTCAGAGTTGAGTGGGTGGGAGATGCCTTTACTCAATCAGCTCAGATTCAAAGCCCATCAGTTCAGTGTTGTGATGGTAGTAAGAATACAACCACTTGTATTCTATATAAGGCTACGTAGCCAACTTAATAATATTTGTCAAACCTAGTGGAATGTAGAAACCTGCCAACATTTTACCCTAAGCAAGCAGGAAATGGCAAATATGATTTTCTGTGTAACAAGCAAATGTGGGTTGGATTGCAGTCTCAGACATGAAGGATTTTGATTCTTCAAAGCCTTGGGCTGACCTGCCAGGCGTCTGATCATCTTACATCAGACTTTAAAATGGGTCAGAGAACAGACACTCAGCTAATCATGAAACACTAAAATAAGTTTGTTTTTCTTTCATGAAAACTGAAAACAGCAAAGTGTCAAAGCTTTGTATACAGAGAGTTTTCCAGGGTTTGGGATGGGACACATGTATTCTGTATGAGGTGGATCAATTCATCTGTGAAGATGGGATGGGACCTGAGAAAAACTCTGGGGCCACTTTCATTGAACTTTCTGCCCTTTAACTCAGAGCTGGGATGAAGTATTTATCTCTGAGCTGTGAGATTTCCCAAGGAGCCTCCCCTAACCCTTAGCTTGTTCCCTTTGACCAGGGAAGTAAGGAATGTTGCTCTGGGGAGGAAAGCAACTTTCAGACAGCTTCACCCGTTCCTGGTTGGGTGACCTTGGACAAGTCCACTTCTTCATCTTAAAATGAGAATAATTACAGTGCTTGACACATAGGATTTTCATGAGGATTAAATAAAACCATGCTTGGAAAGAACCCAGACCAAGTACATATTCTATAAGTGGTTGCCTTATCTTCATTATTTATTATTATTGTTAGCAATATTGTCATTGCAGTTGTCTCTTCTCCCTTTTAGCTCAATTCAATTCAGCAAACATTTATTGACAGCTAGTTTTCTATCATTTAGCAGGGTAGCTAAATTTTATTAGCATATGTGACACCTGTCCACTTAATTCCTTCCTTGAGTTCTAGTCAGTAGTCAATAGGGTCCTAAAAACCCTTAGGATAAGGAGGATTCAAGTTTATCACCACATTCTCTTAATATTTATTTCAGCTCTGTCTTTCCCCTCTGGAGATTTTGAATCCAAAATGCAATTGCCAGTGCTTTAAAATTATGAATTGCTTGAGACTGGGAACAGTTGAACATTAAAAGAGTTCTCTCTCTCAGTAATTATCCATTAAAATTCAATAACATTAAAGACATGCTATAAAAAAGGAGGTGGGGAAGAAAGGTCTTAAAAGCTCAGGTGTATTTTTGAATTGATAACAGCTATGAGATATTAACTTATGTTTATTTCTGTGCATGTGTCATAGCCCTAATATATTTGAAAGGAAATGGTTCAGGACTGCTCATATCACCTTGCTCAGACTCTGTCTGAAATATGTCTCTACTGATCCAAACTGCAAGAGTCCCTAGTATGGAATTTGTTTCTCTTTCACATTTCATGTGGGTCCCTCAAAGAGTTCATGTAACCTCCAAAGGAGATCATAGCACAAGTGTTAGGGAAAATCAGAGTTGTTTATCTCACTGTTCAGTTCAATCCTTTTGTTTTGCTGATGAAAAAGCTGTGTGGAAAACATCAGACAAATACAAAATACCTGACCAGTACTGTTAAGGTCATCAAATCATGGAAAATTTGAGAAATCGCCATGACCAAGAGGAGCCTGAGGAGCCATGATAACTAAGTGTAATGTACTGTACTGGATCCGAGCCCAGGACAGAAAAAGAACATCAGATAAAAACTAAGGAGATCTGAATAATGTGTTGACTTGTTAACAATAATGTATCAATATTGGTTCTTTCATTGTGACACATGTATTTCACTAATGTAAGAAGTTAATGCTAGAATAAACTAAGCACAATGTATACGAGAATTCTCTGTACTAGCTTTATAACTTTCCTAGAAATATTTATAAAATTCTTCTGAAATAAAAAGTTTATTTTTTTTTCAAAAGCTGCATGATTAAATTCAAGCAAGTCATTAGCTAGTGGAATTAAAGAAAAACAGATTCGTTAACACTTTCAACACTCATGTTTTCATGCCAGGAGTCCCCATGGGTGATAATGACACACTTGTGGTCTGGAAACAGTGTGGGTGTGTTTTCATAGCTGAGACTATCCTTTGTCTCTATCTCATTGTGTTTGGTTTGTTTGTCCCACTGTGATAATCATACCTACTTCATAGGTTGTCTGTGAGGATTTAATTTAATGCTGTGAACCTCCACACAGCATTTGACACACAGTAGACACTCAGTATAAATTTCCTTCTTGTTCTCCTTAACCTTCATCCCAGGACAGGATTAGTCATGGTCTACTTCTCCTTTAGATCGTAAGTACGTGACCAACCATTACAATTTTGGCCATGCCAAGCATGATTGCCTCATAAGAGATAAATTCTCTAATGTTCAGTTATCATAGACTTTTAATCATCTGTGAATTGTTTGCACACAAAGCCAGAAGCTCTAAAAACAAAATAAAATAAAGATGTAAATGAACCTGGTTGAATTGTTGCTTTGATTCCATGTTTTGAAGAAAACTAAGTCAGGTAGAACTTGAAGATATGTTTAAAAAAATAAACTACTCTATAGAAATGAGTTAATCCACCTGAATTTACCATTTTTTCCTACAGCAGGAAAAATGCAGTTTGAAAAATAGGTAGAGAATGGAGAGAAACAAGAATATTCTGAAAATCCATGGCTCTTTGTTAGGGGGCCTGGGTGATTCAAATGGAGGTTTACACACTCATTCAAGCAATTGACTTTTTTTTTTTTTTTTTTTTTGCAGTATCCGGGCCTCTCACTGTTGTGGCCTCTCCCGTTGCGGAGCACAGGCTCCGGACGCGCAGGCTCAGCGGCCATGGCTCACGGGCCCAGCCGCTCTACGGTATGTGGGATCTTCCCGGACCAGGGCACGAACCCACATCCCCTGCATCGGCAGACAGACTCTCAACCACTGCGCCACCAGGGAAGCCCCAAGCAACTGACTTTTAAGAACCCACTAGATGTGAATTTCCATACTAGGTACTGGAGATAGAGGCAGAGGATAGTCTCCACTATTAGATTGCTCATAATCTAATCGAATAGATTCCACAGGGTAAGACTTGACCCTTAGCCAAGGTCAGGGGTCAAGAGAGTGTTCCAGAGCATGCAGTTCTGCTAAGTTTTAAAGGCTGCCTGGAGGAAAATGAGACTATGGAGGTGAATGCAAGGCTAAGCTCAAAGCCCATGCACCAATCTGCCATAAACTGCAGACTCTGCAAAGACAGAAGTGTAGGATTCAAAAGAAAGCTGGTAGATGAAGCCAAAGAGCCAGGCAGTGCTCAGATCCTCTGCTCAGACTTGCTCAGCTCAGGAGTTAAGAGGTTAGCTGTCTAGGCTTCCACTGTAGTCAGAGTTCTGTGATTGAAGGGAGGAGGGTAAGCTGAAGTGGGATGAGATTGGAAGCAGAGCTTGAAGACTCTGGATAACATTCATGCAAGAAGTGATGAAAAATTAAATAAGGTAGTGACCAAAAGAATGAAAGGCAAGCCTGTGAGTTGACATTGATGATCTGGTGACCAAATGAATATAGACCATAAAGTTCTGGATAACACCCAAGTTTCTGGCTCAGGCCACTAAGACTATTATAGTGTCTTCATCAACATGAGAAACAGAGGAGGGAGAACAAGTGTGGGTGGGAGGGGGTCTGAATATGTTATCTTCAAATAGGAAAATGCTAAGCTTGAAAAACTTATGGGATAGCCGAGATACAGTTGAACATAAGACCAAGAAGTCATTAATTTGTCTCTAATGTTTGGGGGAAAAATTATTGTGAATGGTGCTGATAGTAAAAAGCTTATTTATTATGGAAATTTTTCTTTAATAAAAAATAAATAAAATGGGGCTTCCCTAGTGATGCAGTGGTTGAGAATCCGCCTGCCAATGCAGGGGATGCGGGTTTGTGCCCTGGCCTGGGAAGATCCCACATGCTGTGGAGCAGCTGGGCCTGTGAACCATGGCCACTGAGTCTGCGCATCCAGAGCCTGTGCTCCACATGGGAGAGGCCACAACAGTGAGAGGCCTGTGTGCCACAAAAAAATAAAAATAAAAATAAATAAATAAATAAATAAAATTAATTTTGACAAAATATTGGCTTTAAGAATTAACACAAAGTACATCAAAAAAGTGTTGTTTAAGAAAAGGTTGAGTAAAAAAGAATATGGGATTACTAGGGTAGAGGTGTATTTGAAGTCATACGTAGGAATTAGTTTGCTCACTAAAAGTACATTATGTTAGTGGGAAAGTAGTTACTCTGTGCTTGGCCTGATGCTTTGCCACACCTTTGAAAATGTATAGGTCTTTTGTTTTGTTTTGTTTTTTGAGAATTTGCTTCAAACGAAGGAGTAAAGCTGTGATGCAGAAACCAGACTGAGAAAGTGCTGAGATGTCAAGATTCTTCTTCATCTTCAATAATCCCCTCCCGACAAGCTCCATGTACTAAGCATTGATGACAGCAAGAAACATGGTGTGCAGATGTTTCTTCTGAAACTCTACCATGCAACACAGTTGAGGAATTGGGTTTCTTAAAATACATCAACGTTGGATATACAACCAAGATGGCAGAGTAGAAGGACATGCTCTCACTCCCTCCTGCAAGAACAGCAGAATCACAACTAGCTGCTGGACAGACATTGACAGGAGGACACTGAAACTCACCAAAAAAGATACCCCACATCCAAAGACAAAGGAGAAGTCACAATGAGATGGTAGGAGGGGCACAATTACAGTAAAATCAAATCCAATAACTGCTGGGTGGGTGACTCACAGACTGGAGAACACTTACACCACAGAAGTCCACCCACTGGAGTGAAGGTTCTGAGCCCCATGTCAGACTTCCCAACCTGGGGGTCTGGCAACAGGAGGAGGAATTCCTAGAGAATCATACTTTGAAGGCTAGTGGGATTTGATTGCAGGACTTCAACAGGACTGGGGAAAACAGAGACTCCTCTCTTGGAGGGCACCAACAAAGTAGTGTGTGCATTGGGACCCAGCGGAAGGAGCAGTGACCCGAGGGGAGACTGAACCAGAGCTACCTGCTAGTGTTGGTGGGTCTCCTACAGAGGCAGTAGGTAGCTGTGGCTCACCACGGGGACAAGGACACTGACAGCAGAAATTCTGGGAAGTACTCCTTGGTGTGAGCCCTCCCAGTGTCTGCCATTAGGCCCACCAAAGAGCCCAGGTAGGCTCCAGTGTTGGGTTGCCTCAGGCCAAACAACCAACAGGGAGGTAACCCAGCCCCACCCATCAGCAGTCAAGCGGATTAAAGTTTTACTGAACTCCACCCACCAGAGCAACAGTCAGCTCTACCCACCACCAGTCCCTCCCATCAGGAAACTTGCACAAGCCTCATAGATAGCCTCATCCACCAGAGGGCAGAGAGCAGAAGCAAGAAGAACTACAGTCCTGCAGCCTGTGGAACAAAGAGCACATTCACAGAAAGATAGACAAAATGAAAAGGCAGAGGGCTATGTACCAGATGAAGGAACAAGATAAAACCCCAGAAAAACAACTAAATGAAGTGGAGATAGGCAACCTTCCAGAAAAATAATTCAGAATAAAGATAGTGAAGATGATCCAGGACCTCAGAAAAACAATGGAGTCAAAGATCGAGAAGATGCAAGAAATGTTTAACAAAGACCTAGAAGAATTAAGGAACAAATAAACAGAGATGGACAATACAATAACTGAAATGAAAACTACACTAGAAGGAACCAATAGCAGAATAACTGAGGCAGAAGAACAGATAAGTGACCTGGAAGACAGAATGGTGGAATTCACTGCTGTGGAACAGAATAAAGAAGAAAGAATGAAAAGAAATGAAGACAGCCTAAGAGACCTCTGGGACAACATTAAATGCAATAACATTCGCATTGTAGGGGTCCCAGAAGGAGAAGAGAGACAGGAAGGACCAGAGAAAATATTTGAAGAGATTATAGTCGAAAACTTCCCTAACATGGGAAAGGAAATAACCACCCAATCCAGGAAGTGCAGAGAGTCCCATACAGGATAAACCCAAGGAGAAACATGCTGAGACACATAGTAATAAACTTGGCAAAAATTAAAGACAAAGAAAAATTATTGAAAGTGCAAGGGGAAAATGACAAATAACATTCAAGGTAACTCCCATAAGGTTAACAGCTGATTTCTCAGCAGAAACTCTACAAGCCAGAAGGGAGTGGCATGATATACTTAAACTGATGAAAGGTAAGAACCTACAACCAAGATTACTCTACCCGGCAAGGATCTCATTCAGATTTGATGGAGAAACCAAAAGCTTTACAGACAAGCAAAAGCTAAGAGAATTCAGCACCACCAAACCAGCTCTACAACAAATGCTAAAGGAACTTCTCTTAGTGGGAAACACAAGAGAAGAAAAAGACCTACAAAAACAAACCCAAAACAATTAAGAAAATGGTCATAGGAACATGCATAAGGTTAATTACCTTAAACATGAATGGATTAAATGCTCCAGCCAAAAGACACAGGCTTGCTGAATGGATACAAAAACAAGACCCATATATATGCTGTCTACAAGAGTCCCACTTCAGACCTAGGGACACATAACACACTGAACGTGAGGGGATGGAAAAAGATATTCCATGCAAATGGAAATCAAAAGAAAGCTGGAGTAGCAATACTCATATCAGATAAAATAAACTTTAAAATAAAGAAGGTTACAAGAGACAAGGAAGGACACTACATAATGGTCAAGGGATCAATCCAAGAAGAAGATATAACAATTATAAATTTATATGCACCCAACATAGGAGCACCTCAATACATAAGGCAACTGCTAAGAGCTATAAAAGAGGAAATCGACAGTAACACAATAATAGTGGGGGACTTTAACACCTCACTTACACGAATGGAGAGATCATCCAAAATGAAAATAAATAAGGAAACACAGGCTTTAAATGACACAGTAGACCAGATAGATTTAATTGATATTTATAGGACATGCCATACCAAAACAGCACATTACACTTTATTTTCAAGTGCCTACAGAACATTGTCCAAGATAGATCACATCTTGGGTCACAAATCAAGTCTCAATAAATTTAAGAAAATTGAAATCATATCAAGCATCATTTTGACCACAACGCTATGAGATTAGAAATGAATTACAGGGAAAAAAATGTAAAAATCACAAACACATGTAGGCTAAACATTACGTTAGTAAATAACTAAGAGATCACTGAAGAAATCAAAGAGGAAATCAAAAAATACCTAGAGAAAAATTACAATGAAAACACAATGACCCAAAACCTATGGGATGCAGTAAAAGCAGTTCTAAGAGGGAAGTTTATAGCTATACAAGTCTACTTCAAGAAACAAGAAAAATCTCAAATAAACAATCTAACCTTACACCTAAAGGAACTAGAGAAAGAAGAACAAGCAAAACTCAAAGTTAGCAGAAGGAAAGAAATCATAAAGATCAGAGCAGAAATAAATGAAATAGAAACAAAGAAAACAATAGCAAAGATCAATAAAACTAAAAGGTGGTTCTTTGAGAAGCTAAACGAAATTGATAAACCATTAGCCAGACTCATCAAGAAAAAGAGGGAGAGGACTCAAATCAATAAAATTAGAAATGAAAAAGGAGAAGTTACAACAGACACAGCAGAAATACAAAGCATCCAAAGAGACCACTACAAGCAACTCTATGCCAATAGAATGGACAACCTGGAAGAAATGGACAAATTCTTAGAAAGGTATAACCTTCCAAGACTGAACTAGGAAGAAATAGAAAATATGAACAGACCAATCACAAGTAATGGAATTGAAACTGTGATTAAAAATCTTCCAACAAACAAAAGTCCAGGACCAGATGGCTTCACAGGTGAATGCTATCAAATGTTTAGAGAAGAGCTAACACTCATCCTTCTCACACTCTTCCAAAAAATTGCAGAGGAAAGAACACTCCCAAACTCATTCAGTGAGGCCACCATCACCATGATACCAAAACCAGACAAAGATACTACAAAAAAGGAAAATTACAGACCAATATCACTGATGAATATAGATGCAAAAATCCTCAACAAAATACTAGCAAAAAGAATCCAACAACACATTAAAAGGATCATACACCACAATCAAGTGGGATTTATCCCAGGGATGCAAGGATTCTTCAATATATGCTAGTCAATCAATGTGATACACCATATTAACAAATTGTAGAATAAAAACCATATGATCATCTCAATAGATGCAGAAAAAGCTTTTGACAAAATTCAACACCCATTTACGATAAAAGCTCTCCAGAAAATGGGCATAGAGGGAACCTACCTCAACATAATAAAGCCCATATACGACAAACCCACAGCAAACATCATTCTCAATGGTGAAAAACTGAAAGTGTTTCCTCTAAGATCAGGAACAAAACAAGGATGTCCACTCTCACCACTATTATTCAACATAGTTTTGGAAGTCCTAGCCATGGCAATCAGTGAAGAAAAAGAAATAAAAGGAATACAAATTGGAAAAGAAGTAAAACTGTCACTGTTTGCAGATGACATGATACTATACATAGAGAATCCTAAAGATGCCACCAGAAAACTACTAGAGCTAATCAATGAATTTGGTAAAAAGAGGGGAAAGCAGCAGAGGTGGTGGTGGTGGTGGTGGTGTGATGAATTGGGCGATTGGGATTGACATGTATACACTGATGTGTATAAAACTGATGACTAATAGGAACCTGCTGTATAAAAATAAAAACATCAGATTTGTTTACAAGCCAGAGCAACACATCATACCATTCATTTTCAGGAAATACAAAACTAAGACTATATAAATAAACATGATATGTTAAGCCAATGGTTAGATAACTTTATAAATGTATTCCGAAAAGATATTTATTTCTCTATCACTAATACTATGTACGACAGTGCATTTGTATCCATTAGGATTAGGTCTGACTGTGAGTGACAGAAAACCGAAAATAACAGTGGCTTATGCAAGACTGAGTTTTATTTACTTCTTGTGTAAAAGACGTCTGGTGCCAGTGCTGTGGTTGTCAGGGTTCCCAACTGTATCCATGGAATTGCTCCTCCATCCTCAACAGAAGCCTCCTACATCATGGCCTCTGGCATCCCAGCCATTGCACAGACAACCCAGTCCGCAGGAAGGAGGCAAGGGTACCCGCCTTAACTTGGACAAGAGATTCCCCTTACGCATCAGAATCCTGCCACAGGGCCATGCCTAGCTGACTGGGAGAGGGAGAAATTCAATCTTTCTTCTAAATAGCCATTCACCCAGATAAAAATTAAGGGTCTTGTTACAGGGAAGAATGGGGGAGATGAGTACTAGGGCCTATAATAAGTCTCCACCACACCATCCCCTTTAAGGTTAGGATGGTCATAGCTGAGAAAGTGTTGATTTTTAAATATATATAGATTCTCCATCCAAATATTACCTATTCAATCCTTATGATGTATCAGGTACTTTTATAGGCAATAAGGAAATATCAGTGAACAAAGCAGAAAAATATCCCTGTCCTCATAGAGCTTAAATTCTACTGAGAGACTGCTATGCCTTTACCCTGTATCAGAAAACTGTGTTTTTACAAAGGGTGCACCAGCTATGTTTTTCTATAATTGAACTAAGGAGTAGTTGCACAGTGCCTTGGCTTAACAATCCCAGGACCAATCAGGATATCTTGCCCTCTGACACATGCAGCTTCAAGGGCAGAAGAATAATATGATTCAAAAATAATTAAAGATGATACTCTCTAATCCCAGCATCGAATGCCCTGAAATTCTATAGATGTTAAACTTTTAGCAATAAAACAAAGAGATGGTGAGGTCAAGAATCTCCCTTGTGTCCTCGTCTACCATAATCTGAGATTTTGTATGTACCATTGTGATGTTCCTTGGTCTTTCATGCCATGAAACTATTCAGAGTGGGGATAGCAAATTTGGGCTCTCCATGTAACTTGGGGGTCATCATTTGGTGCCACATTAATCAGCTCAGGATGACTAGGGTAGGATATGATGCTGTTACCCACTAGGGTTCTTAGCCTCCTTAATCAATAGAAATTGATCAGAGGGCAGACAAGAAATTCAAGCAACGGTTTATTGGGGCCCATGCTGCAGCAGCCGGGAGGGAGAACAAGTAAAAGTTTCCCGTGCTTACTTGCTCGCTGGGGTGGGGGATGGGAGGGGGGAGCCGAGCTGGTTCCTTACATGGGGTGAGGGTAGAGGTGTGTCCAGGGGTCAGGCTGGAGGGGTGGCTTGCCCACCCTTTTGGTGGTGTTGAGGGCAGTGGGCATGCGCACTACCTACTTTTGCTCCTTGCTCTTTAGAAGTGGCAGTTGGTCTTTTTGGTCTTTTTTGTATCTTTTGTCCATAATTTGCCCCAGCTGTGCATGCGCGCAGTTGATTTTAGTCCCTTATAGTTTCTTTGTATTTTGTTGCTTGAGGAGAGTTGTGTCCAGGAGCAAGCACTGCAGCAAAGGGTCCCAGATCCCAGTCTGTTTTGATGCTGTACTGCTCTGGAAAGAAAAGGGAGGGATCAAGCTTCAGTTACAATATCAGGAGCCTATCTCTTCCTCTTGTGTTTAGTCACTAATTACAAGTTCACGAACTATCCATTCTTCAGTCTAAGAATTCATGGGAGGTAATGTGGTATAATGGAAACTTTGGTTACTACTTTGGCTATACATTTGTGAGCCCGATTATGTACATTGTTTGAACAACAATTTCCTCATCCATAATAAAACAAGAAAAATAATATTACCTAGTTCCAAATGCTGTTTTAAAGGTGAATAAAGTTATATATGTACACACTCTATCTAATCTATAAAACGTTAATAAAGAGGTCATAAGTATATTAATATTATTATTGAAATGGTGAATTCTTTGGGCAAGATTATTAAGCAGACCAAGCTATTTTATAATAAGTATGCACTTTGATTTATGTTATCTTTGAGTAAAGATAGGCATTCAAAATTTTGTGATTCGTAGTAGGTGTTTAGATAAGCTTAGTTGACCTTTTCCCAAATCTTGACAGTTAGTGGGTGAAGCAGGATATGCCCTGGGAGAAGAGCACAGGGTGTACTTTGCTGCCTTGATTAGACAAACAGGAAACCCAACACCAAATAGAATGCTACTGAGGCAATTAAACTTGGTAGAGGGTGTCATTCGAACATTCAACCAAGCAGACATAGCAATCTCTGTAACAAGTGCTACTCTGAATTGCCTGGATCCGTTTTATTTTTACCAGTGAAAGAGCTTAATTTGTTTTCAGTGGATACATTTCATGTTTCTCCAGAACAAAGTTTCTTTTTGAATTGGATTTTCCAAATCATTAGGATGGGCAGCCCTTTCACATCTTGGATTGTTCTAGTAGCAGTCATGGCTAAGCTAGAAAAGATTTTGTTTTAGAAACACTTGTGTCATGTTTTTATGGATGTGGTTGACCTTTGCCACCAAATGCAGGGTGGGATGAGGAAAGGGGATGAAAGATTGGTGTGTGGGCAGCAGAGAGAAAATCCAGAGGAGAATTACCAAGAGAAAGAAGTCTCTAACAATACAGAAGTTTTCCTGCCTAGAGAGACAATGGTTCTCACCAGCTTGCTGGCCTTTGTTGGTTGCTTCTTTGATGTTTCCTTTCAAAAGGGTGACATCATTTCCTCATAAGACAAGGATGAAAGTTCTACTTATCTAATCACTTTTACACCAATTTCTTTCCTAAAAAATGAAACATTGAGTTGAGTGAGATGACTTTACAAAATGTTTCATTGGTTATGGTGTCACCAAGAGATTGGAGACCTTAGGCATAAACCCTTGGAAGATGGAAGAGTTGTACACCAAGAGAGAAAGGATTTAGCAACATCAGCTCTAAAAAGCTACTGGGCAGGCCTCTATGATTTACTGAATGTCCTTGATTTAAGAATCTAGAATGCCAGGAAAAGTGTCCCAGGAAGAAAATTAGACCATGAGAGAGAGGAGATGGACACTGGGACATCCTGCAGATGCTGGCAATCATTTGAGAACTTTGGAAGTGTGGTCCCTCCAAACGCAGGTTTGGGCTCCCTCTAAAGTTCTTGTTCTGTCCCTACTGGCAGTCTGGTCACTCTGGAGAACCCCCTAGTGGCTTTGCGATTGATGTGCCACATGGTGCTAGGTGGCCCTCCCAGGGAAAGTCTACCGGACCAGCCCCTCAGGCTTCCCCTAACTGGAGTACCACCTCTCAGGTCTCGGGAACTGCCCTGGCTGGACATGGAAGGAGAGTCCACACTGATGGGTTTGGCCCTAGAGCAAACTCAAGGGCACTAAGTCTTCCCCCACTGCATTATCAGATTTCTGCATTTGGTGGAGACGATTCTGCCTTTTGTAGATTACAACGTTCTGAAGTCTATAGTGCTCATTGAGCAGGATACATTGTTATCAAGGAGGGAAATGCTGCCCAGAAATAATTTAAAAGGAATTATCCTTATTATTGGATGTGCCAAAAAAAGGCAGTGGGAGGTGGGCAGATAGGAGATTAGAGAGACTTGGAACGTTAATTTAAGCCCACTAGGCTTAATACTTTTCAAAGGTCTTTAGTGCTGATTACCAAGGGAAACACAAAGCTGGCCTGGGCTTTCCTTTTCAGACGTGGTCCTTAGTATTCCAAGTCTCTGATACAGCTCCTGCAACCTGTCACAGAAGCACTTCTATTGTCATCATCCAGTGCATTTACCATGCTTTGTTTTTCACACCAAATATTGTCAGTGATACTGTGACCCCAGATTCATCATCTCCTGGGCTCGGGAAGAGATACTGACAGAGTTCTCCCCTCCCAAGTGTTGTCCTGGTTTGTCATCTCACACCATGAACTAAGTCGTTTTCTCTGAATTTGTGATGAGGTTAAATGAATTAATACAACAAATAGAACGTGCATTCAAGTAGTTTTTAAGATGCACTCAATGCAATTTTTATTAAATTAAAATGTAATAGCCCTTAAAATTCAAGACTATGGGTAGTCTTAAATCAACGTAGTCCCAGTAAATACTACTATGAATATTTTGAAACAAGTTTCTGTACTTTGGTGATTACTATTACAAGAAAAGGGGCATGTTTAAATATGGAGAGTAAGGTGGAGGGTGGGGGCTGGTATAAAATAGCCCGGGAGTTCTGGCCCACGCGGACCTTGAGTTTTTAAGATTTTTCTTATGACTGTTTATTGTTTCACCAAGTGAAATATGCCCAGAAGGGCATTTAGTGATGCTGACTCTAGTTATTAGGGTGTCAAAGACTGTGGAGACCCAGTGACTTAAGAGAGAAGGCAGACACCTGGGGAACCTTGATTCAGATGCTTCAGAGGAAAGGCATATTTTTCATTGGCTTTTCCCAAGCTTGCTGTCTTAGTGAACTGTGACCAGTATTGGCCCAAAGTATTGATTTTCCCATCTCCTGTTTTTATCAGCCGTCCTTTGGAAAATACTTGCTTCAGGCACCTGCTACAGAAACAGCCCATGTGACTCAGTCAGTGGGATTTTTTCTCTCCCATTCATCTTAACAAAAGGACTTGTAGCTTACTTCTGTCTTTTCAGAGCCTAACATTTTACTCATGTCTGAGCGAACTTTAGGTTAGTATTACATGGAAACAATATGGAATACATTTTTTGCTGTTAATTTCAGAATCTTAAGACTGATTCTTACAATTTTCTCTCTTTGTTTCTCCCCTATAGAAGTTACTAATAGCCAGCAGGAGAAACTCAGACAAACAAAAATAGATTACCAAATATCTTGCTTCTTGAGGGAGAAAACAACCTTCCTAGGAGAACATGCTTCCCCTTCATACGTAGATAGTGACAGTGACCAATTGTGCGGTGGCACATAATCACTCTGTATTCTGTTCTCTATTGATCTGACTCTCTGTATCAATGGGACAGAAGAAGGAAATAAAAGAAAACAATAGTCACTTCACTTCCCATTTGCTTTAGATCCACATAGTCATGCTGCAATAATAAGAAAATGGGTAACAAGATAAATATTTTTCATCTGCTAACAGGATAATATAATTAACTTAATTATATAAGCCATAAGAAAGATAAAAATTTAGACTGAATGTCAGGAAATTATTCCTGATAATTAGAAATATTTGACTAATAGAAAGGCTCTCAGGAGAATGGAGAGAAGTTCTACAACTTGGAATATTTCAAATTAGATAAAAGCCAGAAAAATGAAGCTGGGCTTTTGTTTATATCTGTGTATCTCTAGGTTTTCCTTATCCAGACCACCCATTATATAAATGATAATATTCTTTTTTATATATATCAGGGAATTAATTTATTGCTGCCAGAGAACAAATGCACACATTTCCACTTTAAAAAAATTATTAACTCAATTAAAACTTTTTTTTCCAAGAAAGTCAAACAATTCCAGGAAAGCTTTATATTATCCATAGTTGAGAGAGAAATATTCCTTTGTTATTTTGCACCTTTTCTACATGACATAAGATTTTGGCTTTAAATACAGACTGAGTTTTGATAAAGACATTGAAAATACTATTTCTTCATGTTGAGTAATATATATTATTCATATATACAATAGTGTATTTATTTATTTTTATTCTTTTTTTTAAACATCTTTATTGGAGTATAATTGCTTTATAATGGTGTGTTAGTTTCTGCTGTATAACAAAGTGAATCAGCTATACATATACATATATCCCCATATCCCCTCCCTCTTGCATCTCCCTCCCACCCTCCCTATCCCCCTCCTCTAGGTGGTCACAAAGCATGGACCTGATTTCCCTGTGCTATGTGGCTGCTTCCCACTAGCTATCTATTTTACATTTGGTAGTGTATATTTTACATTTGGTAGTATATACATGTCAATGCCACTCTCTTCCTTCATCCCAGCTTACCCTCCCCACCCCTGTGCCCTCAAGTCCATTCTCTACATCTGGGCCACAAACCTACGGTCAACTAATCTACAACAAAGGAGGCAAGAATGTACAATGGAGAAAAGACAGTCTCTGTAACAAGTGGTGCTGGGAAAGCTGGGCAGCTACATGTAAATCAATGAAATTAGAACATTCCTTCACATGATAGAAAACAATAAACTCAGGATGGTCTAAAGACCTAAATATAAGACATGACACCATAAAACTCCTAGAGGAGAACATAGACAAAATATTCTTGAACATAAATCCTAACAATATTTTCTTCAATCAGTCTCCCAACACAAAAGAAATAAAAGCAAAAATAAACAAACAGGGCCTAATCAAACTTAAAAGCTTTTGTACAGCAAAGGAAATGACTGGCAAAACGAAAAGACAACTCAGGGAATGGAAGTGTCTGGAGAAAGACAAATACTATATGATATTACTTATATGTGGAGTCTAAAAATATAATACAGATGAATCTATATACAAAACAGAAATAGACTCACAGACACAGAAAACTAACTTATAGCTACCAAAAGTGGGGACAGACAAATTAGGAGTATGGGACTAACAGATACAAACTGCTATATATAAAATAGATAAGCAACAAGGATTTACTGTATGGCACAGGGTCTTATATTCAATATCTTGTAATAGCGTATAATCAAATATAATCTGAAAAAAAAATGAATCACTATGCTGCACACCTGAAACTAACACAATGTTGTAAATCAAATATACTTCAATCAAAAAAGATTAAACTTCCTTAAGATATCACTGTTTGTATTTTGAAAACATTTTTCTTTACTTCTCATCTCATTAAAATTTGCCATGATTATTATTTTACTATTTAACATAAATAGGAAAGAATGTAAAAAAAGTGAGGTGCTCTCACTGAAGTATGTGTGTATGTTAGTGATGGTGTGGTTGGGAACAGAAGGGCAGTGACCCACCCACCTATTTTGAGCCATCTTCATAGATTTGGGGGCTGTTAAAAAAAATCTTAAAATTCAGTTCCTGAGCAAATGGCTCAAGGAGGAACATACCGTTGGTGGGCATCTTAGAAGGAGATGGTACATTTTAATATGACAGCTTGTCTTTAAGATGATCTAACCACTTATTTGCATCAATTACTGGGTCATCAAACATTGTCTGCTTGATTCTTTTATAGACATGGATGCTTGGGAGAGAACACACTGATCCCTTGAGGAGAATAATTTGGTCAATACTTCTTATGGTAGGTTAGCAGATAGGCATTTTATTTATCAGGTAGGCTCTTTGTATACTGAAATACAGATGTTTTGTGCTTGAGTCAACCTTGTGTGAATTTGATTCAAGTTGTTGAATTTGTGAAGCTGAAGTCCAACCCCTACCCAAAGTGTCATAAACTTACATTCTTACAGGGCAATTAAGTGAATGAACAGGGGCAGGGTGGGAACCACAGCAAAAAATAAATAAAAATAAAAATTGTTTGGCTTGAACCAGTGGTGACCACGTGGGAATGTGAGACCACCTGTGGTCGGATCCAGATTTTCAAGAGGAGATAAATATCCAGAGTTTTGTGGGAATACTACCGATATTTAAATATGCACAAATGTTCTAAAACAACAGCTGGAATAAACAAAACATGCTTGGAATCAGGATATGGCCTGTGTTGACTAGGAGATGACTTCTTCCCCAGGCCTTGTTCTAGAAAGAGGCAGTCCTGTTCAGCATTCTGGAAGTTTTCTTTGCTTACCACCAATGTGTGTCTAATCTGAGAATTAGCAATGAGTCTCATGATTTCAAGGGAAATTGTACAGTTCAGTTAGTTTCACAACTTTTATCTTAGACAAGTTAACAGAAGGTATTGAAATAAATAATTATAGTAACAATGACAAATAATATTTTCTGTGTACACATACAGTGTTACAATTATATATTCACACACATATACCTGTACAGTCTATTTAGCTCAAGGAATAAAAGTCATTCATCTTGCTTTGCCATTTCTCATTAGAAATCCTAATATAAAGAGATCTGCAGTGGACAGGGACAAAGAATCTCCTCAGTACATACCATTAGTCCTAAGATTTCTTGACCTCTCTCAAGGTCATCTTTATCACAACACGTAGAAAGGTAGATGAATCCGTCCTTCAATAAATTGAATGGATGTTTTCAAAAGAAAAGTCTATGGCAATGCCTTTATTTGCCCTCAGTAACTCATTGTTTCTTGTAACCTTCAGAGTTGTCCATTGATCTTATCGATTAACTTCTCCGTGGGTGTGTATTCTGGCTGATCTGTTTGATCTGGAAAAAGTTATGCCTTTATCCATTGCCTAGATCAGTGATTGCTATGTCTGTGTTTTCTGCCTTATCTGATGTCCAAACGTTGTTTCTTTTTACTTTATATACAATAAAAAATATAAAGAAAAATCAATAAAGTTAGTATTTTACTTAGTAAAAATCAAAAAATGGAGCAGGTAGGGAGGATTCCACTTAACTCTTAATTCAATGATGAATCTTAAAGGTGTTGCCCCATTGCATCTTGCCAATGATGAAAGTCAGTTCATTTGGTGGTGTTTTTTAGGTTGTGCCCATAAGCTGGGAAAAACAGGTCAAACTCAAGTGCTTTACCTTCACTCCTCTGGTCCTACAGTGTGGAGTGGAGGAGGGAGACGATGCAAAAGTGGACTCATGTCCTCTCTCATCTTGATTTCTTTCTCTGCTGCATTGAGATGCAAATGAACCCTGACATTTTGCCTACATTTCTTTCTCTTTTTCCTCCCTATCCATGTCTCTTTTTGTTCTTAAGCAGCTAATATGTTCAGGCTCTGCTGACACTTGCTGCCATAAGTTGACCGATGTAGAACAGAACTCACACTGAAGTGTTGGTAATCTAGCGGGCGAATCAACCCAGAATTCGTATTTTAAAAGCATGGAATGGGGAATGATATAATTTAGTGGAATTAGTGCCTGATGGTCATGTCTGATTCTTAGACGAGGAAATAAGAGAGACAGAGAGAGAGAAAAAAATGTATTTCGGAATAGCTTTTATTATCATGTGGAAATCACATGCTGTATAGATCTCCAGAAGTTACTTATACTACATAATTGAAACTCTATACTCTTTGATTATCTACTATGTAGCACAGTGCCTATAGATCTCAGTACTCTATTGGATACTTAAAATTTGCTGAGAAGATAGCTCTTATGTTTCTTACTACACATATACACGATATTATAATAAAAGGGGTGGAAAGAAACTTTGGGACGTGATGGATGTCTTTTTGGTGTTCATAGCGGTGATGGTTTCATGGGTTTATATCTATCACCAAACTCATCGAGTTGTATACATTAAATACGTACAGCTTTTTACATGTCATTTATACCTCAACAGAGTGGTTTTAAAAAAATCACACCACTGCTTTCTGCATAATGCCCTGCAAAAGCACAAACAATAAGAAAACTCTTGACCAAACTTAATCAAGCCTGTGAAGTAGCATCTTTCCAAAATAGAAATAGTTTGTGCCAGCAAACAAGCAGGAAGGCCTTAAAGACCCCACATTAACAATTGTTGCCGAAGTAATCTTAGACCCTGTGGAAGGCTCCTGGGACCAGAACTTCTAAAACGACAAATATGTCTGGAAGGCTGTGGTCCAAGGGCATTTCTGCTGGCTATAAGTGGGGTATGGAGCCAGAGGGAGCACACAGCTCTCCTGAAAATTGAAGGTGTATATACTTGAGATGAAACTGAATTCTATCTCGGCAAGAGATTTCCTTATGTGTACAAAGCAAAGGACAACACAGTAACTCCTGGTAGAAAATCTAACAAAACCAGAGTAATTTGGGGAAAGAACTCATGCTCATGGAAACAGTGGCATGGTTCATGCCAAAGTGTGAAGCAACCTTCCTGCTACGGCCATTGGACATAGAATCCATGTGATGCTGTACCCTTCAAGGATTTAAACTTACTGAAAAGTAAATAAAAAAGAGTGTGGATTTGTTCAAAAAAAAAACAAAAATAAACAAAAGCAATTGTTATCCAGTATTGACATCAATCTGAGGTGGCTCATCCCAAGAAGACCTTGGACTTGAGTTGTGTTGTTCACTGCTGCACTGCAAGACCCAACACAGTGCACTCAAGATATATTCACCGAATGAATGAATTCAAGAATGACTATAGCCCATGGAAAGTGAGAATTGCAACAGGGTTCCACAGAAAGCCACAAGACTAACCATTCAGATGAAGAGTGAAAATGCAGGGGAACATTTGGCTCAGTCACATAGTAGCTGTGTGACTTTGGGCAGGAGAATCAGTCTCTCTGAACCTGTGTGCTCAACTCCACAATACGAATGGCACTTATGTCAAAGGAGGCTTTGAATATTAACTGAGAGAAAGTGAGAGATGACACATGACCAAACTCGGGACTCAATTGTTATTTCCCTTTCCTCTCATTTCCTTTATTTTTCTTGAAACATTTCCTTCTCTTTCTCCCAATACATGGGTCATGAAACATTTTCATTGTTATTGAAAATATCAAACCTTCTGCTCTGTGGCCTGCAGAACCACTCGTTCTTCATGTGACCTTGGAAAAGTTACTTAGTTTCTCTAGGCTGTTTCTTCATCTTTCAGACGGGAGAGATGATTCCTCCTGTATTAGAGGGTTGTTTTGGGGATGAAACAAGTTAATGTAAGTGCTTAGAAGAGTTTCAGGCAAACCTCAGCTGTTGTTGTTAAGGTCAAATATACTTGTAAAGAAGGGGAATAATTTTGGTAAAAGTAATTTTGGGAAGTGCCGGATTGCTGATAAACAACGACTAGGAAGCACCATATTTTATACAAATGCTTTGCTATTTCTCAGGTCTAGGAGAAAGCCAAAAAAGATCTTTCCAAGCATTCACCATCATAGACTCTTCTTGGAAAAAAACAGTATGTCTACTTATCTAAATTTAACTGATACCTTCAATTTCTAATCAACAACAAGAATCCTTATTTTGATGTAATTTACAGTGTTATTTATTATCTGTGTGAGCTTGGAAACATTATTTTACCTCTCTGAACCTTTTCATAAAATTGAGCTATGGATGTGTAACATCACAGATTGCTAGTGTTATGGAAGTGGCATAGTCCATAGAAACAACTTACCAACTTCTTTTATTTTTTTTAACATCTTTATTGGAGTATAATTGCTTTACAATGGTGTGTAAGTTTCTGCTGTATAACAAAGTGAATCAGCTATACATACACATATATCCCCATATCTCCTCCCTCTTGTGTCTCCCTCTCACCCTCCCTATCCCACACCTCTAGGTGGTCACAAAGCACCAAGCTGATCTCCCTGTGCTATGTGGCTGCTTCCCACTAACTATCTATTTTACATTTGGTAGTATATATATGTCCATGCCACTCTCTCACTTCGTCCCAGCTTACCCTTCCCCCTCCCTGTGTCCTCAAGTCCATTCTCTACGTCTGTATCTTTATTCCTGTCCTGCCCCTAGGTTCTTTAGAACCATTTTTTATTTTTTGATTCCATATATATGTGTTAGCATACAGTATTTGTCTTTCTCTTTCTGACTTACTTCACTCTGTATGACAGATTCTAGGTCCATCCACCTCACTATAAATAACTCAATTTCATTTCTTCTAATGACTGAGTAATATTCCATTGTATATATGAGCCACATCTTCCTTATCCATTCATCTGTTGATGGACACTTAGTTTGCTTCCATCTCCGGGCTATTGTAAATAGAGCTGCAATGAACATTTTGGTACATGACTCTTTGAATTATGGTTTTCTCAGGGTATATGCCCAATAGTTAGATCGTTGGGTCATATGGTAGTTCTATTTTTAGTTTTTTAAGGAACCTCCATGCTGTTCTCCTTAGTGGCTGTATCAGTCTAAATTCCCACAAACAGTGCAAGAGGGTTCCCTTTTCTCCACATCCTCTCCAGAATTTATTGTTTGTAGATTTTTGATGATGGCCATTATGACTGGTGTGAGGTGATACCTCACTGTAGTTTTGATTTGCATTTCTCTAATGATTAGTGATGTTGAGCATCCTTTCATGTGTTTGTGGGCAATCTGTATATCTTCTTTGGAGAAATGTCTATTTAGGTCTTCTGCCCATTTTTGGATTCGTTGTTTGTCTTTTTGATATTGAGCTGCATGAGTTGCTTGTATGTTTTGGAGATTAATCCTTTGTCAATTGCTTCATTTGCAAATATTTTCTCCCATTCTGAGGATTGTCTTTTCATCTTGTTTATGGTTTCATTTGCTGTGCAAAAGCTTTGAAGTTTCATTCGGTCCCGTTTGTTTATTTTTGTTTTTATTTCCATTTCTCTAGGTGGTGGGTCAAAAAGGATCTTGCTGTGATTTATGTCAGAGTGTTTTGCCTATGTTTTCCTCTAGGAGTTTTATAGTGTCTGACCTTACATTTAGGTCTTTAATCCATTTTGAGTTTATTTTTTTATAGTGTTATGGAATGTTCTAATTTCAGTCTTGTACATGTAGCTGTCCAGTTTTCTGAGCACCACTTATTGAAGAGGCTGTCTTTTCTCCATTGTATATTCTTGCCTCCTTTGCCATAGATTAGTTGACCATAGCTGCATGGGTTTATGTCAGGGCCCTCTATCCTGTTCCATTGATCTATATTTCTGTTTTTGTGCCAGTACCATACTGTCTTGATTACTATAACTTTGTAGTATACTCTGAAGTCCAGGAGCCTGATTCCTCCAGCTCCGTTTTTCTTTCTCAAGATTTCTTTGGCTATTCAGTGTCTTTCGTGTTTCCATTCAAATTGTGCAATTTTTTGTTCTAGTTCTGTGAAAAATGCAATTGGTAGTTTGATAGGGATTGCATTGAATCTGTAGATCGCTTTGGGTAGTATAGTCATTTTCACAATGTTGATTCTTCTAATCCAAGAACATGGTATATCTCTCCATCTGTGAAACCACCTATCAACTTCTGGTATCATGAATGTTGACTTCCTTACTGTGCCATCCTGATATGGACTCTCAGTTTTGAGAAGTCAGTTGTAAAACTGTCCCACCACATTAGTGAGATAGTGAGGTGTCATAGGAGCCCCTCACTTAAAAGCACATTTATTAGGGCCTGTTGCCAACCTCTTTCTTTTTAATTTCCCTTTGAGAATTATGGTTGCTGCATTTGTCAGGGTCCAACCAGGAGAAGGGGAACCATTCTAAATATGTACAACAGAAGGAATTTATTCAGGGGATTGGTAATTTGGTAACTAGAAGTTGAGAAACCAGCAGGAGACTGTGGGGAAACTTGGCAACAGCAGGTAGTGGGCAGACCAGAGGCAGAGGTGACCTGATATGAGGCCAGGGACATCTGGTAGGAGCTGGCTGAGACAGTGAGGGAAAAATATCCCAGCTGTTTTCTTCCCACCCTCTCATCTCCTGCAATTGACTGAACGAGGTCAGGAACCAGCTGAGATAGGACAGGAAGCCCAGGGGTGGAAATCTGGAATACAGAGAGAACAGGGAAGAGCATGAATGGAGCTGCCGAGGGAAAAATGGTGCAGGGGAGGGAGGATTGCCTGCTACAGCATTCAAATCCAGCTCACAATGCTGTCCATCACAAAAGACACAACTGGAAACAAAAAATTCAGCAGACAGAGATGCACAGGATAGATGCACAGGATAGATGCACAGGATAGATTTAAATAATGTTATTACATATGGCAGCAAAAGAATATTGGGATTTTGTTTCTGATCTCTCAGCGCAAATGTGTATTTTTGAAAACTTGTACATTAAGAGTAATTTTAAAGAACTACAAAAACATTCTTTTCTGACTCCTAAAATAGCATCAACAAAACAGCCTTTATTTAATAAGGGCAGTTAGCTTGAAGATAAAAGTATATAAAAATGTGTTCTAGTGGTTTATGTGTTTCTCTAGTATTTTCCAGAGTACTTTCAAGTAGTTTCAGTTATTCCATAAAAAGCATAGGTAAGTCTAGATTTGTGCAAAGTCAACTCTTTCCAAAAGCTAGTTCCCTTCTGGCTTGTAAATTCTTGTAATCCGTTGTCCCTTTGCAGCTAACCATGCCTTTATCAATTCAGTATTTACTGTCTTTAGCTTTGTGTGATGTACAAATACGAAGATAGTTTCTTCCTTATAGAGCTTATGTTTTATTTGGGAAGGAATGTAGCCAAAGAGAACATAAATTACAGCATAAAATATAGCAAGAGAGAAAGTATGTGTTACAGGATTAGGGCTGCACTCTGCAATCTGGGACTTGAGTTGGGTTTTGTTTCTCGCTTTTGTTTTAACTTTTTGAGCTGACAGTACTGGCATGCAGCTGTCTTCAATGGAGGTGATAATTCTTCATACCACAGTTATCATTCAGGAGTTTGTTTTGATACATTCAGCACTGGATTAAAATCACTCAACATATTTTCCATGCCTTTCTAAAATTCCAAATTAAAGATTTCTTTCCGGCAATCACCACCCAACCCCCAGAGCACCTGCCCAGTAGCTCTCCACACTGGTGCCAGAGTAACTGACCCCAGTGGTAACAGCATCCTTGCAGAACATACCTTGACAAGTGCTGGGTTTTCTCTCAGGATGGAAGAAGGCAGGGTCTCAAAGTCAAGGGCTGTTAAAACACTGGTGTCTACAAGCTCTTCATCTGCCAACTTCTTGATCCCCTGTTTTTCATTCCTAAAGAGTTACACCAAGTATGGACTGTACACTTTCATTTGTATTCAGTCCCCAGCTTCTTTCCATCAGATTCTTACCTCACATTTGCACCAAGGAGGTGAGAATACCTGAGAACTAGAGCTGGTATCCTAATCTCATTTTCCTCTTCCATCCTCCCTAGCACTGAGCATGATGGCACATGAGGATGAAGGAATAAGTGAATGAGAGAATGAATAAGAGAGGACAGTAAAACAACTGGAAAGAGCCTGTGTTTTGGAATAATGGAAATCTGGGTTCCAACCCACCAGCTTCTCATTGTGTGATTTAGGACAAGTCACACAACCTCTCTGAGCCTTTCTAGATGATTTGTTGTGATAATTAGTGATAAAGAATATAAAGCATCTCCTGGAGACAAAGACTCCACTATGACTTCCTAAAAGATGGAAGGTTTTATTCCATAAAAATGGGAATTTTATGTATTTATTTTGTATGGGAGAAAAGAAAACCAAGAAAATTTGGAGTTTTCCAAGTGTAATATGAAATAATAACTGCCTCTTGATACATGATCAACTGAAAATATACAAGTGTAGTCACAGGAATTTCCTGGAAATTTCTTTCCTAGGCCTGGATGGAACACAAAGCTATGAAGCAGGTTTGCTATCACACCTCTTGGCATGAAATGGGAACATTTCTCTTGGAGTCAGAACGGGAAAGCTCCCTTCTGAGAAACTGGGTCATTAGCACCAGGTGGACCTGAAAAATCTAAGTCACTGCTTTATGGAACTCCTTAGACTGCAATCCTGGAAAGAAATACATTTTTCCTGACTGTGTCTCCAAATTGGCTGGGTCAGCCCTCTTGTGCTCTCATGAACATAACTCGGGTTCCTTCCAAAGCTTTCTGATGCACCTCAGGTGTTAGAGCAGTCTTGTTAGACATTACAAAGTTGATAAAATCTAAGTAAAATCTGAGTTTCTCATTCACCAGTTTAGCATGACGGTGGGGTGAAGTGGGGCATCCTCTAGACCAGGAGAAGGGAAGGTGTTCATTCTTTCTAGAATTTTCTTTGCTCCGTCTCCTTCCCCACTGGTTCCCACCTTTGGGGTCTGGAATAAAGGGAGAAAGAACTGAAGAAAAGAATTATTTTGATTCAGCTGGGGCTATTTTTAAAAAAATGTTTTCTTGGCTCCAAAATGGACTCTTTCTCTCTGGGAGCTTGTGTGGTTCTGTGGAGACATCCCAGGGGAATAGCAGCCCTGTATATGCATCTGACTCAGGTGATGTCTCCTCCACAGTATCTGCCTGCTGAGAGTACCATAACCCAGGACCTAGGATGGGGTCTTTTACTGTCCCTCATCTGTGTACCTTCCCGGGGCATAGACAAAGGTGGATCCTGCTGTAGCCCTCCCCCCTGGTCCCTCCACCATGGCTGTTCCAGCCAGCTTCCCATCTTCAGACTCATCCAGGTGAGGGTCAGGCACTGTTCTTTGCCCCTAAACATGGGGAGTGGACACAGGTTGGGCTCTTCACTTGTTTCCTCACTCTACATTTGAATAGGTGGCTTCTGAGAATGTGTGGCTCAGCCAGCATCCAGCCAGCTTGAGATATCTTCCCCTCTTTTTGTAAGCACCCTTCCCATTTCTCTCTTGGCTGGAGGGCCTGCATTGGCACATGAGGAAAAGAATGCTGCTTCTCTACAACTTCAGAAGAACTCCTTCCTCTTAGGCTTGGTGTTCTCTTAGATGGTTATTGAGGATGGAGGTCATGAGAATAGGCTGGCCATCTCTCTGGACCATTCTTTTGAGGAAGTGCCCATGCCTGTCTTTAGAATATGGGGTAGCATCACTCACTACTTTCAGCTACAAAACTTTGACCACAATTCAGGACATCAAGAAAACTCCCATTCTAAATTCAATTACAAGTGTACAATTTTTCCATCATGGATGCTAGACAGCACAGAAGTTCTGCAGCTCTGTGTTGGTCCCTGGAAGCATCTACTGCTGAAAGTGGAACCTTATTCTCTTTGCCTTGTTTCTCCTGAAACCCAGTTTCTTCATTTGATTGTTTTAATCTGTTGTATCATGATCTTATGTTGAAACAAGGTAGGATTTAAATAAATACATACATAAGACCACTAAATGTCAGTTGCTGACTTTAGAAAGTATAAATAAAGAATGCAGATATTACCATCTCCTCTTCATAGGTATAGAACTAGAGATAAAATTAGTTTAGGTGAGTTGCCCAAGGTCACTGAGCTAGTGACTGGCCTTCTGAAACACAGAAGTTTTCTGGCTGTAGAGTATGTTCCCTGAACACCGTATTACAAATCCAATGTAAAGGAATAATAAATGTGATGCATCCTTGATACTGTACCTGACTCCACTTGGGCAGGCATTACTGTGGAATTTGTCATTAAGGCTTTGAGTAGCTTAGATACCCTTAAAAGCGTGGATTTAGCTTTCCTGTTAGAAACTCTTTCAAAGATGTACCTGAATCAATGAACAGTCTTTCTGGAAACCCATGGCCCCTTTTGTCCCTCCTAAGAGAAGAGAGGAGCTTTGGGCAGAGGTTATCAAATGAAATGCTCCAAGTCTCAGAACACATGTGAACTCACTCCTGGGAACACTGTCAGGGTGCCGTGAGGCAAACGTGAGCAAAGTTATTTTTATTGTTGCGAGCTCTGAGATGAAGAGATAAATTTCAGCAATATTCTCTTCACGCAAAACCTGCCTACTTTTACATATATTTGGCAGAAGTTGAAAACTGGGGTAAAATAGAATGTGCTTGGTATCTCCTAATTATTTCAGCAAGAAGGTAAGAATAGGTTTTACCTGATTCTCTGAGAAAGAACAAAGTTCTACTTGATAAAAAAAAAAAAAAAAAGAGAGAGAGAGAGTTAAAAATCAGCACCAGGCATCAACAATGTGACCTCAGTTGCATAAAATAAATGTAAAAAATAAATATAGGTGAGTTTTCAGACTGTCTGGGAAGGTGGGAAGAACGGTTTATCAGGAGTCAGGAAATTCAGGTTTTAATACAGCTTCTCCCACTAACAGATAATACTTTTAACTAAATTGCTTTGAGACTGAAATTCTCATCTGTAAAGCGGGAGAGAAGACGCAGGTCAAAGGTGCTTAACTTTCTTTAAAATGTTTTAACTTGAAAAAATTCCAGAAAAGTTGCAACAGTAGTAAGTACTATGAGCTATAGAGTCCCATTCACCTAGATTCACTGACTGTGTCTGCTTGTTTCTCTTTTATGTAATAACAAAGAAGACGATTATTATAATGATACATAATTATTAACATTTGACAAACCCTTTGAGAGTCAGTTGGAGACATTGAGCCCTTTTAGGCCTAAGTAAATACTTCTGTTGACAACCTCTTCCAAAACCAAAATGTAGTTATCAAAGTCAGAAAATTTACACTGATACCATGGTGCTGTATAATTTGCAACCCATATTTAAATGTCCCAACAAGGTAGATTGCAGCAATGTTTCTTTTGGTTTAACTCATCATGCCTCCTTGGTCTCCTTTGGTCTGGGACATTTTCTCCTACTTCTTTGTCTTTTGTGACCCTGACATTTTGGACTTGTAGAGCTGTTTGAGGTTAGTGTGATGTTTCCTCACGTTCAGATCTAAGTTGTGCATTTTGGGCCAGGAGACCTTGACCGTGCAGTTTTGCCTCTCTTGGTGCCTCTCTCTGGAGGCTGAGACCAACATGTCTTGTTGGTGGTGACATCCACTTCGATGACTTGGTTGAAGAGTGTCCCCTGGGTTCCTCCACTGCAACGACTGCTTTGTCTTTTGTGTGTGTAACATGTAATCTCTGGAGATACTTCAAGGCTGAGCATACATCCTCTTTCCTCACCAAACTATCATCAATGACTTCAGCTCCCTTTGAAACTCTTGCCTGAAGCAATCAGCACCATGATGGCTGCAAAATGCTGATTTTCTATTCATCTTTCTACATTTACATGTTGACTTTTGGCTATAAGTAGAGGTTCATCCTGCCCCACTTAGCTGTTTACTGTCTGTTTATTTTGTGTCACTTTGGACTTGTGGTGGAAAAACTTCTGACACAGACTCTGAAATAATGACATCCATGGTCCGTCTCCCTGGAAAAAAATGCACATAGAAACCCCACCAAAATTTCTATTCATCTTTCTACATTTACATGTTGACTTTTGGCTATAAGTAGAGGTTCATCCTGCCCCCACTTAGCTGTTTACTGTCTGTTTATTTTGTGTCACTTTGGACTTGTGGTGGAAAAACTTCTGACACAGACTCTGAAATAATGACATCCATGGTCCGTCTCCCTGGAAAAAAATGCACATAGAAACCCCACCAAAGTACATATATTTTCCAGATGTTGATGGATCCTTGAAGTCTGTTCATAGCCCAAACCTAAGGTACTTATGGAACTTTGTATAATAACACTTCTGGCTCTAAAATGCAGTGATACTTCTGCACCTATTGATATTATTTGAGAAGAAGCAGATGGTAGGTCTATTAAAATGTGTGGCAGGTGCTTCATATCTCCTCAATTAGCAAGTAGCTTCTTGGAAAGTAGGTTATTTTGGTTTCTTTTAGAAAAATCACCCTACTAGTGCTTTCAAGCACACCCTTAAAAACCATATAGTTTCCCTTTAACACTCAGAAAGTGAAATAAAACCTCCCCTAGATCCTCTTCCTTCAATCTTTGGGTCCTTGGTGCTTGGGGGGTGGTGTCGGTTCTGTTGATTCCGTGAGGTTCGTCATGTAGTTCAGTGTAACTTCAAGTCACATCTCATCTCAGCCTGTTTACTGGAGAGAAAGGCAAGAAGGAATCTCCCATGAGTGGCCCCCAGAAACCATCATAACTTTATCCTAAAGGAAGGGAAATGTTGTCAATGCCGGAACTGATTGGTTTGTGTTTCAGGCTCTGAGACAGACCACAGTTCCAGACCCAGATCTGCCACACAGGCCTGAACCTGCTATTAATCAATCTTAAATCTCACACGCACAGTAGAGACTGTAATTGGATCACTGCCCTGGGAGGTGGCACGTAGCGAGCTCTTGATGGATGACATCCCTGGAACCTCTGTTGCACCGTACCTGGAGCCTCTTGCTTTGGCTGTAACTGTACATACTGTCTCAGCCACTCAGCCAGACCTTGGTCATTCAGGAAGGTGGGCTTGGGTTTTGTTCCTGGTCTGTACCCTCTGTCACTGCCCAGGTCATCCTGGGCTCCCATTGAATAAGTCAAGGTCAGGGCCTTAGCCCTTGGAATTCAGTGCCTCTCAGCTTTGCAAAGTGATAAATAGTGACCTGAAGAAAGAATCTAAATCCATGCTAAACGGGCTGGGGGTGCATGTTAGAGTCCTCTACCCTGCTTTTCTTGTCCAATCCAGAGGAGCAGAGCTGGCTGTTCTGGACCAAGGGTCAGAGAGAGAAGCCTCGGGGCCATGGAAGGGGGAAGATGGGCATGGAGGGGGTGCTGGCAGTGACTCGGAGCCTCATCCAACCTTCTATGAGCTCACTTCATTCATTCTTTTACTTATTCCTTCCTTCCTTTCTTCCATCAATAAACATTCACTCAGTGACACAAAATGTGAAGTACCAGCCTAGCTTCTTATACCAAGAAATAAAGCAACTGCTTTATTGCTATGACCCTAAATATCTTACCGATTTCTTTGAGGAAAGCTACTTGAAGCTTTACCAATGTCAATACGTAATAGGGATATTGTTTCTAGAAATCCTTATCTACTGTTCAGATCTTTTATTTCTACTCTACTCATCCTCATATTTTCCAGCAAAGATGATTTTGGAAGATCATCTTATTATCTTTATTATCATATGCTTATTATTTTAAGATAAGGAGGAGATATTTCTGCTACCCATACTTCCACTCATTGGCAGAAATCCTCTGCTTCAATGTAGAGAATGGACCTGAGGACACAGGGAGGGGGAAGGGGAAGCTGGGACAAAGTGCGAGAGTAACACTGACATATATACACTACCAAATGTAAAACAGTTAGCTAGTGGGAAGCAGCTGCATAGCACAGGGAGATCAGCTCAGTGCTTTGTGTCCACCTAGAGGGGTGGGATAGGGAGGGTGAGAAGGAGGCTTAGGAGGGAGGGAATATGGAGATATATGTATATATATAGCTGATTCACTTTGTTATACAGCAGAAACTAACACACCATTGTAAAGCAATTATACTCCAATAATAATAAAAAAAAAGAAATTCCCCGCTTCCCTGGTAAAGTAAAATGGGAGGAAAAAAACAGAAAGACTCCAGAGAGAGGTAACCAGATGAAGACTGGACTGATAGGAGAGTGAGAGCCAATGTGCCTTGAGAAATAAATGATTTATTCAAGAATCTATCCTTAGGTAACAAATAGTACATGGGGAGTCTAATTTACCTGGTCTAAGTGTGAACTAGAGACTGTTGCCACAGGCCTTATCAGTTTGGAAAGTGGGAAGAACAACTTAAAATTTGCTTTCCCCTCAGCAACAGTTAATTTTAGTTTGTTTCCAGGTCATTCAATCCTTGAAACATTAAAAAATAAATGTCATTATGTCAGAAGAAATTCAGAATTAGAGTTCATGAGATTCTCCAAGAATTGATGGGTTTGCAGCAGGTGGAAAGAAAGGAGCTTTTGTTTGAAGAAGTGGAGGGGTGCAGGAGTGAGGGCTGGAGGTAGGCAGTGGAGAACAGTGTAGGAGTGGGGTGATGAAAGAACTCTGGACCTGGGGTCAGCATCTGGCTTTGTAACTTGCTGACAGTCCGTCCTTCACCAGGGATAAAAGGTCTTTTACTACTTAGGTGAGTTGAAAAATCAAATGAAGTGATGCAGAAGGGTTATATAAACTGTAATGTGATGGACAAATACAACCTATTTTAGGAAGGGTTTCTAAACTGTGGAGGAGCCCCATATGATCACCATATAATGTGAAAGCCCTCTGCTTTACGTAAGCCTAAGGTAAAGGCTCACAAAAGGCATTCTCTGCAGATACTTACATGTGAATCCGTTTCTGCTTCTGGAAAAGTTGACATATTAGAATGTTTCCTTGAGACTGTTGAATAAAAGTAGCATTTAACCACTAGTTTACCAATCAGTAAACACCGATTGGATTCCTACTACATGTCCAAGTACCAGGCCAGGTCTCGGGGATTCAGAAACAAAAAGCACGGTCTTTTTTTTTGCAGTACGCGGGCCTCTCACTGTTGTGGCCTCTCACGGGCCCAGCCGCTCCGCGGCATGTGGGATCTTCCCGGACCGGGGCACGAACCCATGTCCCCTGCATCGGCAGGCGGACTCCCAACAACTGCGCCACCAGGGAAGCCCAAAGGCACGGTCTTGAACTGTAGACTTTCAGCATCTGGTGGAAAGGGCAGACCAGAGGGAACTGTTATAATGTGGCTTGAACAGTAAGAGTGCAGCCTGTGGGTGGGAGCAGGATTCAGGAAGATTTCCTGCAGAAGAGAAGCTGGAACTAAGACAGTGTTTGCTAGAAGAGGGAGTGTGTGTGTGTGTGTGTGTGTGTGTGTGTGTGTGTGTGTGTGTGTGTGGTAGGGAACACTAGGAAGGGGGAGAGGGGAGAGCGGAGAGGGCAAGGGTTAGGGTGGGAATTTGGGGTCTGTGGTTGGGCTCTAGTTCCAGGTGGAAAAGCATGTGTACACTGAGTGAAATGGCCTAAATATTCCCTCAGCTTGACTGAATTTTGACCCTGCACTGGTTTCTTCCTGACTCCAGACCCCTGGCTTCCCTTTACTTAGAGCATTTCCTTTAGAAGACTCACCATTATAAATTCTTTTTCTGCCCCTTTGATACATAGACCTTCTCTCAGCCTCTTGCCAGTTTTACAACCCAGAAACTGTCTTCCTCAAGGACCTGGGAGCCACCTTTGAAATGTGACCATGGCGGAGTGGGGATACTGTCCCTGTCTCCCAATCTCTGTGAGAGGATGAGATCCTAACTTAGATGTGCAGAACTTAGTGAACTCAGATCTTAAACACATTGACTGTCCTCCCCATAATGTCCTGCAGTACTTTTCCAACAGCTCACCCAGGGCTTAAAAACTCTCCCATCTTTTGTTTCAGTGGAATTAAGATCAATCTCTCTCCCCTATATCAATAGACTCTCTCCCCTGCTGCAATAGTCTTGAATAAAGTCTTCCCTTGCAATCCAGTGCAATTTTTCTTTTACAAGACAGACATAGAGGAATGAGAACAGAGCATTAGAACAAAGGTGGAAGAGACTCGGCTCTGTGATCACTGGAGCTGCTTGGATTCTGAACTGTATTCTAGATTTGTGTCCTAGGGTCCACACTTCCTGAGCTGTTGGGGACACCAGACTGTTCAGCTGTATCTGCCTTGCTGAGAGGCAGCCTCATGTGAATGAATAATTCAAAATCCACAATAAACAACTATCTTGAAATAAACAACCACAACCTACCAGTGCATAATTCAGAGAGCTAGGGAAGAAAGCTTTTCCAATGAAGCCAGTTGGCATTGGTTTTGAGGAAAAATTCCTTCCTTTTTTTTTTAAATGTATGTGTGTGGTATTTTTATTATACATTTTACTGATATGAAGGTTGTATAGCACATATTTGCAAATCATAATAAAATATATAAAATCCTTCATTGTCAACTTCATATATCTAATTGATTCTCTCAGAATGCTTTTTAAACATTGATGAACTGGAACTTTAGTGCTTTACAACCTAGCTGAGGTGCCTCAGTGGAGTGGAGAGAGCAGCAATAAGACCTGGGGAGTAGAAGAGAGAGCTTGTGTGTCACAAGGAAAGACTGATGTGTTGGTCCCATCAATCAGGTCTGCATTCCCTATGGTGTCCCTCAGTGAAGCAGCTAAAATTCCATTCCCATGTTTCTTCTTAGGAACAGTTAACTTAGTTGACCTGTTGATGGTGGTCAGACCAACCTGGACTTTCCAATCACGTTAGAGTCCAAGTCACCAGTGCTGTGTAATGGAATTTTACCTGATTAGACATAAAAGTGATGCCAACTAGCATTGTTGTTCCTGGGTGACACTGGTGGTTGGCTATGAGATTAGAATTGAGTTGTTTTGACAGGCTTCCTTTGTCAACTGTCTATCCTTATGACCTTGACAACGAATGGCCTTCTTTGATCATATCTGCTCATTGGTATGCACCAGTGGTTTTAAATCCAAGTAATCTTCATCAGTGTGCTAGTATTTGAAAGTTCAATCCATATATTCAGAATCTTATCATAAAATAAGACCCAGTTGGGACTGCAGGAAGCTTTTTCTTTCTTGCTGCTGGTTGCATTTTTGCTCTTCCTGATGAGAAATTGAAGAAATAATATCTCTCAATAATTTCTACTCAAATTTTATTTACTCAGCTGTAGCTTCTAATGCTGTGGATCATTTGAATACTTTTATTTTTCTTTCCTTTCTGGCTACTTCCAAAATGATATTCTATGGTCACAAGCTATTAATCAAGTGTTCTCTCCAGTCATTACTTGAAAGTGTATGGGCACTTGGGAGGGAGGAAATGTTTCCTACTGCTGGAAGGACATCTTTCAGCCCTCAGCAGAGCAGTAATGTGCCAACAGAGTCCTTAATAGTTTCACTGGACCCCAAATCTGCCAAATAAACCAATGAGCTTATGTCAAAAATATCTCTATTTAAATATGCATCAATCCATTCCCCAAACTGTCCCTTTTGAATATCAATTTTCCTCCATGAAGAAAAGGTTGGTGCCTGTGAACCAGCCTTACAGGTTTTATGAGTTTAATACCAACCTCCGTTGAACTGTTATATAATTAAAGATGAATGATATAGTTTGTAAGTATGTATGTAGATTCTGACACGAGGGCTAACTTGATTTCTCAACACTCAAGCAATATGGGTAGAAATCAGCTGTTTTTAAAAATGCCCATCTCTTTTCCACAATTCACCCTTAATTTGTTTCATTTAATGGATTTGAACACATTGAAGGTGAGTCCACTTTGGTGAAGTACATTATCATGTCCATAAGAGTTTTTCTTAAAAATTAAATCTTGGAGAAGAAAGTAATCATAAACCAGTCAGTCAAGGGCTTCACATAGATACATTAAATAAAAATATCAAATTCAACATCATCTAATATTCAAGGAGTGAGTAGAAAATATGCTTGAGGAATCAAATAGTCACATCCCTTGCCTGCAAACAGGTGCATGTTTCAAATTTCCAGGAGTGAAGGGATTTGGTTGGTTTATCCTCCACCTCCACCCCCCACCCCACTGCATGATGATCTTCAGGAAAGATCTTGGTCAGTCTCATCATCAGAAAGTTCTTCCTTATGTCTCATCCCTACTCATTCTATTTTAAGTTAAACATTGTTTGGATTTATTTTAGCTGGTAAATAAAACACCTGTCTTAGTCTGCTCAGGGTACCATAACAAATGCCATGGACTGAAGGGCTTAAATAACAGATACTAATCTTCTCACAGCTCTGGAGGCTGGGTGTCAGCATGGTCAGCTTCTGGTGAGACCTCGCTTCCTGGCTTGCCGATGGCAGCCTTCTCACTGTGTGCATGAGGATGGATGGAGATAGGGAAATCAGACTCTCTGGTATCTCTTCTTATAGTGTCCTCTTATAAGGGCACTAATCCCAGTAGGCCAGAGGCCTGTTCTCATGGCCTCATCTAACCCTAATTACCTCTCAGAGGCCCCATGTCTACTTTGGGGGTTGGGCTGCAACATATGCATTTGGAAGGGCACAGACATTCAGTCCTTAACAATGTCCTTCTATCTCATACTTCTCTTTCTTTGGATTTTATAAATCTGGAATTCTAAATATTTCCAAAGATTTACTTTATATTATTTTAAGAAATCATAAATACCTCTGTCTTAGCCCTGTGTAGCTCCTCCTCATTTTTTTAAACGTGTGATGCAACAACACTATCTATAATACACATATATATTGAGTTGGTCAAAAGTTTCATTCATTTTTTTTTTCTGTAAGATGGCTCTAGTAGCATTTAGTTGTCCTTAACTTTATTCAAAGCAATTTTGTTATAGTATATGACAGCTGTCATATCAGCGTGTATTAAAAAATAACATTGGGCTTCCCTGGTGGCGCAGTGGTTGAGAGTCCGCCTGCCGTTGCAGGGGACACGGGTTCTTGACCCGGTCCGGGAGGATCCCACATGCCATGGAGCAGCTGGGCCCGTGAGCCATGGCCGCTGAGCCTGTTTGTCCGGAGCCTGTGCTCCACAACGGTGAGAGACCCGCGTACTGCAAAAAAAAAAAAAAAAAAAACATCAAAATTGGTGAATTTTTTTGTAGCCATTTTAATATTGAAGATTGAAGAAAAAAAGCAACTTTTTCAGCATACTGTGCTTTATTATTTCAAGAAGGGTAAAATGCAACTGAAATGCCAAAAAAGATTTGTGCAGTGTATGGAGAAGATGCTGTGACTTACTGAATGTGTCAAAAGTGGTTTGCAAAATTTCGTACTGGATATTTCTCAGTGAACAATGCTGCATGGTTGGGTAGATCAGTTGAAGTTGATAGCAATCAAATTGAGACATTAATTGGGAGCAATCAACGTTATACCACACGAGAGAGAGCCAACATACTCAAAGTATCCAAATCAAGCATTGAAAATCATTTGTACCAGCTTGGTTATGTTCATCGCTTTGATGTTTGGGTTCCACATAAGCAAAAAAACCCTTCTTGACCATATTTCCACATGTGATTCTCTTCTTAAACGTAATGAAAATATTCCATTTTTAAAACAAATTGTGACAGGTGATGAAAAGTGGATACTGTACAATAATGTGGAATGGAAGAGATCATGGGGCAAGCAAAATGAACCACCACCACCAACCACACCAAAAGCAGGTCTTCATCCCAAGAAGGTGATGTTGTGTATATGCTGGCATTGGAAGGGATCCCTCTATTATGAGCTTCTTCCAGTAAACCAAATGATTAATTCCAACAAGTACTGATCCCAATTAGACCAACTAAAAGCAGCACTCAATGAAAAGTATCCAGAATGAGTCAACAGAAAATGCATAATCTTCCATTAGGATAACACAAGACTGCATGTTTCTTTGATGACTAGGGAAAAACTGTTACAGCTTGGCTGGGAAGTTCTTATTCATCTGCTGTATTCACAAAACATTGCACCTTCAGATTTCCACTTATTTAGGTCTTTACAAAATTCTTCTAATGGAAAAAATTTCAATTCCCTGGAAGACTGTAAAAGGCACATGGAATAGTTCTTTGCTCAAAATGATAAAATGTTTTGGGAAGATGGAATTATGAAGTTGCCTAAAAAATGTCAGAAGGTAGAAGGTAATGGAACAAAAGGGTGAATATGTTGTTCAACTAAATTCTTGGTGACAATGAAATATGTGTCTTTTATTTTTACTTAAAAACTGAAGGCACTTTTTTCCCAACCCAATACAAATATACATGTGTGTATGTATGTGAGGTGTCTAATTAGTATCTGAGAAAAATTATAAACTAGGATTCCTACTTCAACACTTACATCAGATAAACTCCAGGGACTTCCCTGGTAGTCCAGTGGTTAAGACTCTGCACTTCCACTGCAGGGGGCTCAGGTTCCATCACTGGTCGGGGAATTAAGATCCTGCATGCTGCAGGGTGCAGACAAAAAACAAACTCCAGGTGAAAGTAAGAATTAAGTTTTTAAAATTAAGTTGTAAAATACTGAAAGAGAATACAGAAATTTTACTAATTATCTCAGAATACGAGAGACATTTTAAGCACAATCCAAAACACAATCACACAAATAAATGTTAGATTTGACTACATAAAAAATTAAAATTTACTGCATGGCAAAATAAATACCAGAAATAAAGTGAAAACAACACAATAAACTAGGAAAATATTTATAACACATATCACAGATAAAGAGCAAATATTTAAAAACTATAAACAACTCTCACAAATCAGCAAAACAAAGGGGAAAAAAACAATGTAAAAGTGGGCAATAAATGTGAAGAAATAATTTAAAATATATAAAAAGAAACTATTTTCCTTATTTAAAAAGTGCAATAAGGGCTTCGCTGGTGGCGTAGTGATTGAGAGCCCGCCTGCTGATGCAGTGGACACGGGTTCGTGTCCCGGTCCGGGAAGATCCCACATGCCGCGGAGCGGCTGGGCCGGTGAGCCATGGCCGCTGAGCCTGCGCATCCGGAGCCTGTGCTCCGCAACGGGAGAGGCCACAACAGTGAGAGGCCCGTGTACC
>NW_006772850.1:27842-55202 GCF_000442215.2 Lipotes vexillifer | reverse complement strand
CCCAAAAAAAAAAAAAAAAAAAAAAAAAAAAAATGCAATAAAAGCCAAATGGCATCATTTTCAATATTAGATCATGAAAAAAATTTTGTTTGTTAAGTGTCTGCAAAAGTGTGGAGAAATTGCTTCTTCTATGTTGCTGTTTGAAACATTCTTTAGCATCACTTCTTTGAAGAGTAACATGTAGTATTACCAAAATTTAAAAAGCTTGTGCCCTTTGGTTTGGGAATTCTCTGACAAGAGGTTTCCTTCAGACATCCACATATGGGGAAGGATGAATGCCCAAGGCATTGTGTGCACTGGGACATTGTTCATAGTGGTGAAACCCTGGAATCAATACTACCTAGGTCAGCAGATTATGTTTATTCAATGAAATACCAGGTAACTTTATAATAATGAGGGAGGCTCACTTTTTTATTATTTTTCACTGTATATTGATAGGTTTTGCTTTAATTACTCACCATGTGCATGCATTACATTTAAAATAATCACCACAATAATAGCCCTGATGATATTTGGGGAGGAAAACTCCATGTAACAAGGTGAACAGTAGAAAGTATCTTACCCATTGTTTCCAGTTAAGCACTTCTCAGAATTGTGAATGTCACTAACCTTAATTAGCACTTGCCTGTTTTTTTTTTTTTAATTTTTTGTTTATTTTTATTTTTTGGCTGCATTGGGTCTTTGTTGCTGCGCGCAGGCTTTCTCTAGTTGTGGCGAGAAGGGGCCACTCCTCGTTGCTGTGCGCTGGCCTCCCATTGTCGTGGCTTCTCTCTGTTGTGGAGCATGGGTTCTAGGCGCATGGGCTTTAGTACCTGTGGCATTCGGGATCTGTAGTTGTGGCTCACGGGATCTAGAGCACAGGCTTGGTAGTAGTGGCGCATGGGCTTAGTTGCTCTGTGACGTGTGGGATCCTCCCAGACCAGGGATCGAACCCGTGTCCCCTGTGTTGGCAGGCAGATTCTTAACCCCTGAACCACCAGGGAAGTCCCAGCACTTGCCTGTTTTCCACCATCGACCAAATGATACCATATTGTTGAATGGATTATAAATGTGTTCATTATTTGTTAAGGGGCTATTATGTACCTTTTATTCCATGTTTTCCACAAAAAACTTACATTTGCTGAATACCCACTGTGTATGTGCCAGAACTTTGCTAACATTAAAACAACAACAAAAAAGTGGGGACCTCATAAAAGTCCAGTTGGCAGCATTTCCTCAATCTGAACACAAAATTCTCTGATAATTGAGCAGTAAATAGAGCTTCCTTGGAAAAATACATTTGGACACCTCCATTTCCAAAGTTTGAAATAATAATTTTAATAACTAAAATAATAATAATTCTAATAATTTAATAATAATATTTTAAGAATTAAAAGAATAATTTTGTAATGCAATAATTTTATATAATAATAATAATGGTCATAATTCTAAAGAGTTGACAGTTGTGAAACAACAAAATAGGGTACTGAATTCTGCTTTGGGAGGTCATTATTTGCTCAAATTCTTTTTCTAAGGTTTATACGGCCTTTTTTGTTTTACTTCTTTTCTACTTTTTTTCTGGAAAATGCAGCTGAGCACAACTAGGTCAAGATGGTTAAAAAGAAAATCATTTTTAGCCACTTAGCTAGGAAGTCTGTTCAAAGTGAATTCACTGCTGTCAAATAGATCGTGTAATACCAGTGTTTAAAAGTACATGGTATTTTGAATTTGATTTCTTGGAACAAAATCCAGGTGGGGGAGAAGTCCCCACTGCCTTCTGCTGTAAATTGTTCTGTTTTGACTCATCTGCTTTCAAATACTGTCACTTTATTAATGTAGCATGTCTATGTGCAAGTTATATTAATGTGAATACTTGTTCATTTAGAGTAACTTTTGCTCAGAATCATTCATCAAAAAGTAATTCATTCAAATGATTAATCAGCATCTCTTATAAACTGCTTTATTATACCATTATTTTCATAAAAAGAGTTAAATTTGAGAGAAATGTATTTGGAAAAGAAATGACAAAATTCTCAACCTGGAAGATTCCAGACCATGTAGTTCTTCGTGTTTCTGCTCTTGGAGTTGTGAACATCTAGATACATTTTTCAATAAAAAATATAATTAGGAAACATCACAAAATCATTATCTATTTGAGCTGACTGGAAGCAATTCTTTGTTCATTTTCTCTCTTTCTCTCTGGGATATTAACCTTCAGAATATTTCCCAGCAGACCAAAGTCATTACTTTTATAGAAAAGGCCAATTCAGCTAAGCCATGAGGCACTGTTCTATATTTATCACCCCGTAGATGCAGGCTATGGGTGGAGTTGGAAGGTTTAGAGGTGAATCTGACACTGTCAAGTCTGGTTAAGGGGAAATGGGTCTCCAGCACCCTGAAACTGTCAAGGAGTTCCCCCCACCCCAGGCCTGTGGCCTGCCCCATGCTGAGTGGTCTAAAACACTGACCAGGAAAGGCAAGGACAGCATCAGCAGACAGGAAGAGCATGCAAAGCTCCCCAGAAGACAAAAAGACCCTGATTCTTTCAGGAAATGCCAGGTTCCCTGAAAAGCAGTGCAAGTGGACCAGCAGCTCAAAGTGGTGTGGACGAGAGATCAAGATAAAAGTGCATTGAGACCTTTGGACTCTGGGATAGGCTGGTGTTGTCGACCACAGATTTTAAAAATATGCTTGAATGCACTAAAAGGCTCCAAACAATAGCGAGCACGGTGATGACAATTACAACAAATCCCTCCTAAGGTACAAAATAGCCTCCTCCTCATCGATCGTATTTATACTTATCCTGATTCATACTGAGATTTTTCCTCAGTATTGTGATCAGTAAATAGACCCAGTGATGCCCCTGAGGATGTTTTTGTATGTCCCTAGGATCGTTCCCGTGTTCTTGGAAGTCCATGACCTTCCCTCTCTGCAGCCTATGACAGATCAAGTTCAAGACTGCCCTTGAAACATCTATTTTCAGATGTGCTCATCAGCCCAAACACCAGCCCTCTCTTACCTTTGAGGTTTGTTTTGCTCTAGTGGGTGTGCTTGGGTGTGTTTCCAAGGCTGTACCTGCCTGCTGATTCCCGCTGGGTGCACACTTCTACCCTAGGGTTCCAGCTCCAGGCCAAAACTGTTTCACACCTGGCGACCACACCTGGCACAGACCACTGGACAGAATCTAGAGAAGTAACGTGTTGGGGAGGGCACACCTGACTTTACCTCTTTGCCTCTATAGCACTACTGTAAGTTTATGCAGGACCGTTTTACTTTAATGAAGAATAAGGGTTATTGAAGGGGAATTATAACATGGGAGAAAAATTTATAAACTATAGACTCCAAATGAGTTTTCCCTTAATTCAGTGAAAAAGCCAAAATAGAAGTTAGATTGTATCCCAGGGACCCTTGTCCTTTGCTACTGTGTCTGTCTCCAAGAAAGGACATTTCCCACCAGACCTGCAGAGAGATGCATAACCTTGCCCATCAGGTGGCCCAAGGACAAAGAAAGCTCTAGCAGAAACTTTTCCCATGCAGTGGGTTGAATTGTGTCTCCTCAGAATGTATGTCCAAGACCTTAAACAGAGGCAGGCATTGCAGTGATACTACCATATGCCAGAAATACCAAGTCACCAAATGTTGCAAGAGGCAAGGAAGAATGTTTCCCTTAGAGACTTCAGAGGGAGCACAGTCCTGATGACATGTTGATTTCAGACTTCTGGATTTCAAAACTCTAAGAGAATAAATTTCTGTTGTTTTAAGCCATCGATTTTATGGTAATTTGTTGTGGCAGACTCAGGAAACTAAAATAACCCAAATCTGGGTTATTCAGTCTAGGTCAGGCTAACACTGAGGGGAGGAGACAGATGGGCTTGACGTTAAGGGCAAAAGCAGGGAATGGACCACAGAATGACAAGTCTAGTCTTGGGCCAAGTGCTCCAGCATCAAGCATGGACCACCACTCTTTGTAGACATTGAACTGGATCAAATAGATGGAATCACATTTCAGTCAAAGACCTCCCACACATCCCAAAGACAAACATAAATTCTGAAGATGGTACATCTAGTCCCATATTACGGAATAAAGACATTTCCCTATGCAGCGTGATCTTCACATACTCCTGCCCAGAATGGAAACTGTGTAACATAATAAGGTGAAAAGTGGAGTCTTCCCCTAATATCCCTGTACCCATACCATCATCTGGGTTTGCCCTAGTGCCTGCCTGCACCGTAAAGATAAAGATGATGTTAATAATAAAGGTATGAATTAAAATAACAGCAAGCACTGATGTAGCACTTACTTTGTTCTAAGAACTGTTTTAAGTAGCTTAGATCCTTATAAGTATTACATCTTCCAAAAAACCATCTGACACTGGCATCTGAGTTGGTATCCTCATTTTATAGCTAAAGAGGATAAACACTGAAAGTGATTTGCTCAAAGACACACCTTGTTAGCTAATGTCAGGGACTCGGTCTCATTACAGAATCTACACCTATATAGAGAGACTGTTATGGGTTGAATTGTGTCCTTCACAAAGACAGGTTGAAGTCCTAACCCCCAGTACCTGTGAATGTGAACTTATTTGGTCTTTGTAGATGGAATCAAGCTAACATGAGGTATCAGTGTGGGCCCTACTCTAAAATGACTAGTGTCCTTATAAGAAAAGGAAATTAGGACACAGAAATACACAAAGAGGAGACACGGACACTCAGGGGAAACAGCCATGTCAAGACAGACAGATAAGAGTGATGCTGCCACAAAGCAAGGAACTCCTGCCACTGCCACAGCTGGAAGAGGCAAGGAAGAATCTGAATTCTGGAGGCTTCATAAGGAGCACGGCCCTGCCCACACCCTGATTTTGGACTTCTGGCCTCTGGAACTGGGATAGAATACATTTCTATTGTTTTAAGCCACCTAGTTTGTGGTACTTTGTTACAGCAGCTCAACGAAACTAACACAGAATCCTAGTAAATTTCCATAAATTACTAATTTCCTTTTTCTCTTCTACTGGTGTTCAGATTTTTTATTGTGAAATATAAAACCCAAAAAAATTATGGACAGCTAAGTAATGAAGCAAGCACCCTTGTACTCACACCCAGGTCCATGAATGCAAAAATTTCCAGGACCACCAAAGCCTCACGTATAGATAAAACTCTTTGGAATTTTGTAGTGATCATCTTTATTGTTTTTTATCTTGAAATGCGTATATATTCATTTATCATCTCAGTAGGCACCTTAACACTGTGGTCAGGTTTTGCCATCTTTAACCTTGTGAAAAGAGCCATACAACGTGGAAGGGTCACCATTACCATCAACGTAGTGGTGAGCAAAGGCCTACTGGCCTCTGCGAAGTTGCACAGACAGGCCAGTAGACCAGTTGTCCCAGTTAGCTCTTCTTCAAAAGTGCCTTGGCTGTTACTGGCTTTCTTTATTTCCATAAACATTTTAGGATCAAAGTGTAAAATTCCATTTAAAAACAGTTGTTTGGATTTTTATTCCACTTCTTTGAATCTGTAGTTGATAATGGGAAAAACTGATATCTTTTCAATATTGACTATTATATTACATGAACATGTCATATCTCTCCATGTAGTTACTTTGTTAGTCCTTCTCAAACATATTCTACAGGCCACTGGATAGAACTATTGTGCACTTGTTATTAGAATTATTCTTAATTACTTGCTATTTTATGCTGTTTTGCACACATGTTTAATTTCACGTTATATTTGTTTCACATATACAGAAAGATTATTTTGCTTATTTATTTTTGTTTATTGAAATAATAGTAAACATGTTAAACACATATGTTAACTCTAATAATTTTACTAAAGGTCTTATTATATTTTCTATAGTTAAACATTTATATAATCTGCTAATATTTACTTTCTTTCCAAATATCCTACATCTTTTCTTTTCTTTTCTTACTACAGAGGCTAGAACCTCTAGTGCAATGTTTACTAGAAGTGGTAAGAGTGATCATCTTTCCTTATTTCCAATCTCAGAAAGAAACGTCTCAACATTTTGTCATTTAAATAATAGTTGTCATCTAAGTAAACTGATGTTTAGTACAGTTTTTAAAAAATACCTTTATAAGATTAAGGGAATTCCTTTCTAGTACTAGTATGTGAAACTTCTTTCAAATGAAAAAAATCTTTTGAGAATGATTATGTAGGAGGTGACATTTGTGGCTGAAGGTATTACAGGGCTGTATGGTTGATGCCACTATAAATTCTGTAGATTAAATAGAATTTTAATAAGTCCAACAGTCATTGAGAGGTAGACTGTCATTCATCAAATGCATTGAATGGTGGAATATATCCATTTTCAAATTATCTTTGTTCTAACCTGTCTTTAGCTATTTAAGTCAAAAGTGTGGGTAAATGGATTATTGTGCACATTAGAATTATACTGAAACTATTGATTCAAGGTTTCTAGTGAATGAATTATCAATATAACCAACTGCAAATTTCTTTTAGAATTGTTGCAAATTGGCACATCAGTGCCTTTGAATAGATCATGCGTGACGTAGTTTTGTTACAGTTATTGTTACAGTGAATCCCTGCAGGATGTATAATGTTATGGCTATTATATAACTTCAATAAAGCACATAGCCCTGAGTCACTGAAAACACTTTAAAAAAAATTTAAAAATCCTTGATTCTACTCATGGTAAATTACAAAATTGATTTTGAATGATAAAGAACTTTGCAGTTCTATAATAAATCCAATTTGATCTTGATGTATTGTCACATATATCAAAACATATATTTATACAAATATATAAATATATATGTGACAATACATCATAACCAGTATTCATACATATGTAATATACATTATTATATGTGTCATATATGTTATATATTCATATATATTCAGTATTTATATATATATTTAGGATTTCTAAAATCATGTTTAAAAACATGATTGTTTTTAAATGTATGTATACATACAAAACAAAAGACTTCGAAAACTGTATATAAATGTTATAGATAAATACTTCCTCTTTCAATTTTTGGAAAGAAATTGTATAAAATTGATATTCTTTCTTTCTTCAATATTGGATAGAATTTACTGGTAATACCATTTATTTTTTTCTCTTGTTTTGCTATGATTTATCAGTTTCATTAGCCTTTTTAAAGAAACAACTTTTGTTCTTGTTGACCATATCTACTGTATGTGTGTTTTCTATCTTATAGATCTCTGCTCCTCTCTCTATTTCTTTACTTCTAGCATCTTTTGGTTAATTTTGCAGTTCTTTTTTGCAACACTTTAGGATGAGTGTTTAGATCATTGAGGTTCAGTCTTTCTTCTCCTTTAAGTACAGTGAAAATCCACTCAATGACATTTTGGAAAGCACTGTTCTGGCTATAATCAAAAAATATAATATATAATTAACATGTAGACACTCTAAGATCACTTCCAAAACATTAAGTAAACATTCAAAAACACATTTAGTTATAAATTGCCGTTGCAGTTACAGAGTTGTTGCAATGATTAATACAAAAATAAAATAATTGAAAAAGAAGGGATTTTATAGAAAGTCAGATGTGCATAGTGAAGTACAAAAAGAAACTCATATAACGTTAGTCCTCTATGTGTTACAGAGGATAGGAAAATGAGACTTCAACAAATCAAACAACCAAGCCATGGGATTTGAAGACAAAGGAAATCTACACTTCTCAGGACATGTGGTGCTGGTTTCAACCTTCAAGTACACTCCTCCTAATGAAAGACCTCCTAATGAAAATAGTCATCTTGCTGATGGACTTACTAGTCTTCATCTGCTAAATGAGCAGTACCTGCCTGGTTACTTCATTTTCTAGCACCTCGTATAAAGCAAAGAAAAGAATACGGTGATATCTTTCGCAATTAAGGATGAACCAGTTTGCATTGACTTGATTTTATCTGAAAACAAACGAACAGAAAAAAGAGCCTATCAAGTTGACTTTGTTTACAGAAAAGATCAAGTTCATTTTTTGAATGTATATTAAATGGAAACTTCAAAAACACTTCAAACTTCACAAATCAAGTACCAATATCTGGAAAAGGCAAGAAATCTATACCAAATTATCAAAGCTTTTTGCCAGACAAATGTAACTGTTGCAAAGATGTGGCAAGTGGTTTCAGTCCATTATTGAGTGGGTTCTTTGCAGCAGGAGATATTTCCAGCTGCTAAGCAACAAACATGGAAACTTCCGTAACAACGTTGAGAACATTTGTGATGAATTTTTAAGCAAAATCCTGATACAATGGCCAGAGGAAATTAGGGATTCAAAACGTTAACCTTGAGAAATATAAAAACAACAAAAGAAGAAAATAGCATTCCTTAGACTAACTGGAATCCAGTTCTTCTAGCACAGGGTTTAGAAAGCAATGATTTTAAAATGTGATGTAAATTTCTTTAGGCTGGGGATATGCACAGATTAAGGAGGACTATGGAAGGATGCTCCTGTGTGCTACTGTTTTACTGTTACAGGAGCTTACAAGGCACTTTTTCATTATGCACCCTATTGGTTCAGAGCATAGAATGTGTTAAATCTCTTTACATCTGTATCTGCTTTGGCCAATCACATGTCCTAAATATACCAGTTAATGGAGGAACCATAAATTTTGGAAATACTCCTATCTTTAAGGAATGCATATCATTTTCATCATACAGGTTATGATACCAAAAAGTAAATAAAAAGCAAAACCGATGTGTGAAGATCTCCTGAAGAGGAAAATGATGACAGAGGAGTGATGACAGTTTTGATGACAACAGGGATGAGGTTGAGAAAAAAGACAACGGTAGAAAAATGAGCTCATCATTCTCATGATGAAGAGAATGAAGAGAAGTATGAGAATAATGATGATGACCAAGATGGAGACTACCGGAGGACGGTGATGTGGCGAGTGAAAGAGAATTCAACAGATACTAATTCAGATCCCTAAGCTAAAAGAGGGGAATGAAGGCTGAAAAACAGCCCAATTGAAACCTGGCTCTCCTAACTCAGAATTCCTTAGTTCGCCTGAAGAATGTTGTCCCTGAAGAGGTTTGTCAACGGTTGATACACATTTCCAAAGTCATACAGTGGTATCCATATCACATCTGAGACATAACTGTGTAAATAAAGGTTTCATTCAACTATTAATAAGCTTGACACAGTAAATAGAAAACATATATATGAATATGTGAAAGTGATTAATCCTCCAAATACTAAGATTTCGAATTTAAACAAAGAATATGCATGTCTTATCAATTAGTTTTACTTTTAATAAAAGATCCCAAGTTGGTAAAAGTATGATAAAATGGGCAATATCATACCATGATTGTGGAACTGTAAATTAATACAACTGTTGTGGAAAACAATTTAGCATCATTTACCAAGATTCTTCATATTTTTATTTATCTTCCTTCATTAGCCTAGTTTTCTATATTTATATTGAGGACATTATCTGTTGGATCTGTGCATAAGTACATGCGTTCAAAGATGTTCACTAAATTATTTAAAATATTAACAAAAGGTTAGAAACAACCTAAATATCCATAATAGTTGACTTGTTAAATGAATTATATAGGTAATTTATCAGTTTTTGTTGAAAAACAAACCATTCCAAAACTTAGTGGCTTAGAATAAAAATCATTTATTTTGCAGGTTTACAATTTGGGCTGGACTTAGCTTGGCAGTTCTTCTGGTTTCCTCTGCAAATGGCTCTCTTAGCTGTTTTTGATGTCGTATACGGTGCCTCAGCTGGGAAGACTGGGGTGGCTGGGGCTTTCTCTTCACATGGTCTTCATCCTCCAGCAGGTTAGCTTGGGCATCAAAAAGCATGAGTGGAAATGTGCAAAAGCTCTTGAGGTCCAGCCTCAAAACTCAAAAAAATGCTACTTCAATCACATTTATTGGCAAAAGCAAGTCACAAGGCAGTCCAGATTCAAAGGTGGAGTAATAGATTCTACCTCTTGCTGAGAGGTGCCCATTTTTGCCTTGTACCACAGTGAGATTCTCCTGCCTGTCTTCTGGGTCCCAATTGCTAAAATGCTCTGCAGCCATGAAAATAGTGTAACTGCAGTTACTATAGTGTAAGTAGCATTACTACAGTAATGCTATGAAAAAACTATGGCAATGTTAGATGAAGAAAGCAAATGCAAATTTGAATATGCAACATGTTGGAAAGTGCATTAAAAATAAGCTTGTTATCAGTACAGGAAAATAATACAGCTGAAAGTCAAAAATGATTGTATTTTTATGGCAGAACTATGGAAGATTTTTCTATTCTTTTTCACATTTTTATGTTTTGAAAGCCCTAATATAATGTGAAAATTTGTGCATGTACACACCCACAAATAGAAAAAAAAAAAAAAAACCTGAGAGAAAAAGAAAACATATTTCAGTTTGTACTATCTCTAAATGAATATATACATATATAGTGGCAGAGTTGGGGGTGGGTCAGAACATTTTTAAACCACATTATGACTACCTCACTATTTACAAAGTAGTCACTTATTCTTAACTGGGTAGGGAAAAATACTAAATCTACATGACTGGTTTCATATAATGTATCACAAAACCTTTTAAAAAGTTACAAACATCATTAAAAGAGCACATATAATTAAAACATAAAAAGGAAAACAGAGAACAAGGCATTTAATGTACATTGGATTGATGCTTTTTCAATGGATTTGATATTATAAATGCTGAGTGCCTGAATTCTTCCTCAGGGAACACAGAGCAACAGATAAGGGCCCAGGCTATGCAGTAACACTGCAATGGGCCAGTATAGGAGCAGAGAGCATGGTTTAATGTCTGGGGAGGTTAAAGACCACAAAGGATACTGTGGAGGGTGTTCAAGTTATGAAAACCCAAATCGCAGGCAGAGTCTAGCAGTTAAAAAAAATGCATTGCTTGCAGAAGAGGAGGGTTGCAGTCAGTCTTGAAGCTTAGGATGAAATACTCAGAACAAAATGTATTACAGACAGACAAAGAAGCCAGAAGACCACCAAGAATTAGTTACTAATTAATTGATAATTGTGGCAGGCAAATAAGTGTGAAAACTTAGGTTGGATGAAGTGTGACACAGGAGCAGCTAAAGCTGGGTTCCACAGGCACTTGAGTCACAAAGCACTCATTTCCCAGTGCAGTGAGAAGTTCTTCTCATTTCTTTCTTAATTCTTGGATAGATTTTTATTTTAATTCAATTTTATTTTATTTTTAATTTTAATTAAAACATCATTAGCTACTAACATTTACATGAATAACACTATCAGACTTTGTAGGAGAACATTTATCACTTCATCCCATGACTATATTTCCATGCTCCATGCTTCATATGCTGTTCTAGGTCATCTCAGGAAGAGCTGGTATGTGTCTGGGGTGATGGGAGAGCAAGATGAAGGTCAGTGTGGTTCAGTCAGTGAGGAAAAGGGAGGAGGCTACGATCATGAAGCAAGTGGACATATATTGAGGGATTTGTTAGTCCAAGGAAGAGACTTTAGATTTTATTTCCAATGTGATGGAAACTCATGGGAAGGTGGCTTTTTCTATGGAGTAATATTATCTGACTTAAAAGGATCATTCTATATTTTTCAGGGACAAGAGTAGAAGCAAAGAGGTGGGTTCAGGTGTCAGAAATGAAGGTTGAAAGACATGGTCTTATTTTGAATATGTCATGAAGATACAGCCAACAAACTTGGCCAATGGACCAAATGCGGAGTGTGAAGATAATGAACCAAATGTGAGATAAAGCTGACATTTATTGAGTTGAACAATAACAGCTTCTCAAGAGGAAATCAAAAGATTTTTATAAAGTCTAAGTTTGAAATACCTATTAGACACCCAAGATCACAAGTTGCCTGTTAGATTTATAAGCCCAAAATTCAGACAATAAGGTGGAAGCTGGAGATAAAATTTTAGGAACCATCTACATATAAATGGATTTGAATGAGATCACCCAAACAATAAGTACCTAGAACATAAATCATGAAAACATGGAGCTAAACCTTATTCATAGATAGAAAACGTTTGCATATTGATAGAAACTATTAGAAACTGTCATTGTAAACATGTAACTTCTCTCCAAATTTATCTATAAATTTGATGTCACCTTAATCAAAATCCGAAAGGAAATTTCCACAGAATCTGAGCCTCTAATTTTGAAAGGTGTATGTAATTATGTTAAGATGTTTTTGCATTTGAGTAACAGACAACCCAAAGTTGTTTAGCGAGAAGGACTATTCCTTCAGTCACCTGTGAAGTCCAATGATAAAACTGCTTTCGATTAGTTTATTTCAGTAGATCAGGGTTTTTGGTGCTTTAGGTTTCTGGGCTGTACTTCCCTCTACTTGTTGTCTTATCTTCATCCTGGTTCCCTTGGGTGCAAAACTCATGTTGCTGTACCAGCTGCGTAGCAGAATGCAAACGTGGTGCAGTGGAGGAAGGACACGTCCCATGGGATTGGCTTTCTTTCTCCTAAAGACAAATGAGCCAATGAAAAAGAACAGAGCCCAAACAGACATGCATATGTATATATAATATATGTATAAAATATATATATATATAATATATGTATACTATATATGCATATATAATATGTATATATGTGTCTATATAATATATGTGTGAAATACATATATTACTTACATATATATGCATATATATGTATATATATAAACGATTTACTATGTGATGAAGGCTGTACTTGAAACCAATAGACAACAAATAATTCAATAAATGGTACCATATGATCAGCTACACATATGGGAAAAAATAAAGTTAGGGCCCAACCACATAAAACATAGAAAAAAACTCCAACTACAAATAAAGAATTTAAGATAAAATATGTGTGTTAATTTAAAAAGAAAGAAGAGAGTAGTTTTACAATCTTTTGGTGAGGGAGAGCATTTCTAAGCAGGTCACAAAGCCCAGTAACCATAAAAGAAAAGGCTGACAGATTGTGCAAAATGAAAACCATTTCTATGACAAAAGATGACATTCCAAACCTAAAAGGTAGCCTGGGAAAAAACATTTGCATACTAATAGCAGATAAGTAATTAGACATTTAATATCCAAAATATAAACAGAGTGCATGCTTCTAAGCCCAAGGCATTCAAGCTGAGAGAATTTTCTGCTTCTAACCCTCAGCTGATGGAAGCCCCCATGCCCAGGAGGCCCACAATGAATGACAGATAGAGGGCAGAAAGAACCAACCCTTTGCCTCCCAGAGGCTCACTCTGTGTTATCCTGCAGAACCCTACCCCACCCTGACCAGATCAGCCCAAGGCCAAACCTCAGGATGATTTATATTGATCAGCTCATCCTCTCTTTGTTTTGCTTCCTTCCCTCACTTCCTGGATAAGTCCGTGCCCCCATCCTGTGGACAGGCAGAATCCACTGCTGGGAATTTCCCTGCCCCTTTGCCCCATCCTCCCTCCTTCAGATAAAAGTTGCTCCAAAAGGATGTTCCCCTGACCCTCTAGACAAACACAGTCTGCTCTGTTATATGCCCATAGCATCCCAAACCTCTGTTACAACTATCACATATGGCCAACTCACAGATTTGTCTTGCCTGCTGGACAGTTGAGACTTTACCTCTGTTATCTTAATGCACATCTGAAGGGGGAAAAAATAAAGCTATCAATGAAAGATCCCTTAATTATGGTTTTTCTCCATAAAACCTCTCTTGAAATGATACAAGAATAAGAAAAATGCTCAGAAAGTTGAGAGAAAATGACCAAAAAAAAAGAAAAAAAAAAAAAAGACTGAAAAGGATTGCCACCCAAATAAGTAAAGAGAAACCATCGTTCATTTCTGAGAATGGACCAATTTGAAATCCAAGCTTAGAATGAAGAAACTGTTAGACTGATAATTTTTTTAAAAAACAGGCAAATTAGAAATGAAAGAAACTATGACAGTGTGAAGAGGGGGCATAAACCATTTTCAAAACCCTGAAGTCACCTGACAATTTGGAGAAAAGATGCAGGAGCAAAGAAGAAATAGGCAGACCAGGTCCAGGAGCAAAGAGCCAAACATCCCCGACCATGCGAAGTCGCTCTCTCACTCTTGTGGAATTTCCTTGGGCACTTGAAGGGTCCTCTAGTCCTTAGTGACAGAAGGATGCAATTGGAGGGATCCAGGAAGAACCCAAGCTTAGGAACGGTTATGGCTAACACAACAGTCTCTTGGACCCAATTTTCTCTTTCTCTTTCTCTTGTATGACAATGTCTTGACATATGAAGGCTGAGTTGTCATGTGTTTATTAACTACTTTACTGTGGTTTGGGAATTCATTCTCTCCACATTGTCAATTAACCTTACTTGTGTTACAGAGTTAGAAGCATGCTGCCATTGATTTGAATCATTTATTAAATTATCACAAACATGAAAATGATTTTTTAAACATATTGTTGGACTCAAAGGACATTCTCTTGAACTTAATGTCTCTCAAAATACTTGAGAGATTCCTCACAAAGTGAATCCTCAACCCTCCAAAACACAAGGAAACTAGCAGATGAAAAAATCATAGACAGGAGGGAAATTAGCTATTATAAAAAAATTATTTTTAAACCTTAATGCTGTGGAATTGTAAAATACTCTTCAGATTACCAGAGACAAAAAGAGACACCTTATATGTGTGTGTGTGTGTGTGTGTGTGTATATATACATATAAATACATACATACATGTATTATGTTGCTAACTATTGTGAATTGCATGGAGAGTCCAAACAAAACCAGAATAATAATTAGGATGCATTTTGAAGACAAATGCTTCTATTTAGTTCCCAATTTATATTCCTAAGACAATTTTTATAGGCTTTATTTTTTTAGAGCAGTTTTAGATTGACAGCAAAATTGAGCAGAAGGTACAGGGGTTTCCCACATACCCCCTTGCCCCCAAACATGTGCAGACTCCACCTTTATCTAGAACCCCACTGGAGTGGTCTCTTCATTACAACTGATGAAGTTACATTGATATAATTACCCAATGTCCGTAGTTTACATTAGGATTCAGTCTTGGTGTTGTACCCTCTACGAGTTTGGACAAAGGTTTAAAGACATGAATCCACCATCACAGTATCATACAGAGTATTTTCACTGCCCTAAAAATCGTCTGTGTTCCCTATTCATCCCCCCGCCCCATTCCCCTAACCTCTGACAACCACTGATATTTTTCTTGTCTCCATAGTTGCTCTGTTTCCAGAATATCATATATTGGATCATACTGCATACAGCCTATTCAGATTGGCTTCTTTCACTTAGTAATATGCATTTAAGGTCCCTCCATGTCTTTTCATGATTTGGTAGTTCATTTCTTTTTAGCACTGAAAAACATTCCATTGTCTAGATATACAAAGCTTATTTATTTATCCATTTACCTACTGAAAGACACCTTGTTTGTTTTTAAGTCTTAGGAATTATTCATAAAGCTGCTATAAACATCCATGTGCAGGTTTTTAGGTGGACGTAAGTTTTCTACTATTTTGGTTAAGACCATTTTCTTAGTAATGAAAATAATAAGAACTAATCTTCTTTACTGGGTTGTTGAGAGCATTGCATGGATTTACACACGTCTGTGTGCTCAACTCAGAGCCTGGCCTGTAATAGGTGGTGAGGAAATGTTAGTTTAATGTGAATATTCTTTATTCCTTCCCTGGTTAAGAGATGCCCCAGAGGTTTCTACTTCTGTTAGGGTCAGTATTTCCTTGGACCAGGCTTCCTTTGGTCTAGAGGTTATCAACAATGGACCTCAGAGATGCATAGTGCTGGAAACACATTGCGTTGTGGGGTATTGTGGTGGGGTTACGCTCTTTGGTCCTGCCCTTGGGAAGGGGACTCCATCTCCCAGAAGGGCTTAGCATGGCCTTTGATAAAAGAGTGATCCAAAGGGACAGGAGTGTTAGAAAGTTAACACTTCCCCTGTGGGTGTAGAAAGTGGAATTTCACATTCCAAGAGTGTTCTTCTAGAACTGCAGACCAGGAGTAAGGAGGAAAGGATTATGTTAGTTATTTTAAGCATGAAGACACATCTCTATGCTTCTTCTCCGTAATGAGCAGTATAAGGCCCTAAAATAAAACAGGCCACCCTGTTTGGGGAGAAAGGGACTGCATTGCAATACCTCTGGGTCTGGAGAAAGCAGATCCACCTCCCAGGTGTCTCAAGTCATAGTTCCAGGGAGCAACTTCCTACAGTCAGAAACTCATGCTCCCCATGGGCCTGCTGCCAGCAAGACAAGAAGCACAAGGGCTCTTGGTTTACGGAGCGAGGCATGAATTTTTGAGTCTGATTTTTAAGAACATCTGTAATTCATCTCCTCAACTTCATTTGACATTTTATTATAATGTCCCATTTATTGACCTTGGGTTGTTCTTTTGATTTCCTGCTGTATGGTCAGGCCACTCAAGATGGCTGTTCTCTTGCTCTCTGTGCATCTCCTGCTCAGCCAGTCCCTGCCTCATCTGCACCTACTCACCTGATTGAACTTCCCTCTTCATCATAGAGCTTAATCAGTAAATGCCCATGTACTTACCCTTGGCCCCAGCTAGTGTTTGGTCTGTTCTTTAGATCAGAACCATCTCCACTATGATAGTTTATCAAACAGGCGGTGAGGGGTGCGCCCCTCTGCTGGTTTCCTTGGCAACTGATGAGCCAGCCTGACTTCAGTTTCCCCTATAACTGTAATCTCTCTCTTCCCCAGGAACGAAGACTGCTGCCATGTCCTGCCTACCTCTCTGCCCCATATGGCGGGGTGTCGCTCCAGACATTGATTCAGACGTGGGAGATCCCCCATCCTTTAAAGCATTGATGTCTCTGTCATTGACTCTGGGCTCTTTCTTCAATCTTGAGACTGGGCAAGTACTGGGCTTGAAGGCTTATGGGGTGCAGCCCAACACCTGCAGACTTTGTAATCTCACTGACTTTGGGGTTTTCCTTGGCAATGCTTCTCTCTCCTGGAATATCATGTCCTCTGATTATTCACACCCTTCCCATTGTTCAGGGCCAACTTCTCCAGACACTTCCAGGGTCTCCAGCATCCCTCAGTTGCTGAGTGACCACCACACTTCTAATGTGCTGATAATGTAGTTGACAGTCAACAAATCATTGCTAGATGATCTAAAAGCACAAAGATAGAAAGACATGTGTGATCTGTATTTAGAGAACAAGAGTAATTCAGATTTATGGAAGAGAAAAGGAAATCAGCAATGACCTGATAAAGAGATGACAACAATGAAATGAATATTATCATAGAAATAGTCAACGTGCAAGGACAGTTTACAGCAGACAGGTTTAGAATCTGTGAACTTGTATATAAATTTTAAAACAAGCCTAGATAATCTTTAAATAGCACCCATTCTTGGATTTGGATTGTTTGTCTGCACCTCTCATTAGGGAAGGTGATCAGGGTTTATCAACTTCAGTCCTGTTGACAGGTGGGACCAGATAATTCCTCCTGGTGGGGGCTGTCCTGGGTGTCGTAGGATATTCATCAGAATCCACGATTTCAGTGTACTACATGCCAACAGCAACCCACCCACACATCAGTCATGACAACCAAAATTGTCCCCTGGGGGAGAAGAATTGCCCCGGCTTGAGAATCATTGCTGTAAAATAATGCTAATTCTGTATGCTACATGCCAGATAGTACAAAGGAGTGATTACCATCACAAGTTTTGGGTCAAATATACCTGGGTTCAAATAACACCCCACATTTATATGATACGTAGGTTATCATTTACTTAACAAGTTAAGTTACTTAACATCATTTAGCCTGTTTGCTTAAGTGGAAAACAGACAAAGAATACCTGTCTCATAAGGCCACTTTGAGGAATAATTTGGACCATCCACATGAAATACTTAGCACAATTCTCGGATTATAACAAGCAAGCAATAGACAATATCTATCCTTATTCATAACAGTAAGCAGCAGACGGTTGCATCCAGAGAAATTGTTTAATGCCATTATGAATATGCTGATGTCTACAGCTCTGTGTGATGAGGAATCCTATTTTGTGTAGGTTTAGGTGAAGATTTAGTCTTCCTGCCTAAAGTAATAAGATACAAGAAAAACCACTACAATGTGATTGGGTGAGGTGGGGGGTCTGGGGAATCCTCAGGGTGGGGGAAGAGAATAGAGAGACATCAAAGGATGCCATTTATTTATCCATTGACTCATTTATTCAACAAGCTCACATGGTCTGCGTATACATCCCAGAGTGGGTGGTGGGAGAGGGGGATAAGATATCATCTCTGGCCCTGAAGTGCTCAAAGTCTAGAAAAATCTCAGAGAATAAGAAAATGTCAAGACTACAGAGAGAAGCCACCTGGTGGCAGGAATTGTATGAGCACTTCAGAAGAGGGCAAAGCCTCCCTGGGGCTTTATTGACTGGATACAATTAAAGGTTCCTGAATTTGAACGCTGAGTGAACACAGATGCAATCAGCCCTGCAGGTCCTGAGAAGTAGCCATTAGGGGTGGGACCCAAACCCAGTCTTTTTGGGGGTTCCTGCAGTTTATTTGATTCTTTCTCTCATGCACTTTGGTGTTGGATAAAATACACCTTGGATCATGGTATCTGGCTTGGATTGTCCACAGAGAACCAGAATGACTCAATCCAGAAATGCTAGGGATTATCTCCCCACGAGGTAAACATTAACTGATGGAGACAGAAGACATAAGAGAGTTGGGCACACAAACTGCCTCCTATCTCTCTTCCTAGAACTTGGAGAAATTCTACCTGCTGAGTGAGCACTCCTGCTGGGCTGCCTATTATGTCCTTCTGTGGCTCCCTGTGAAGCAGCATACAATCGGCAATGCAGCTGTCACATTGCTTCACATCTTCCCTACTCTTGCACCTCCCAAATAAAATAATCTTTGTTTCAGGTTAGGTCTTCCTAAAGGAACTTGGCTAAAACACCATGTGTTCTGAACTAGAAAGGTTCAGTAGAATCTGGATGTGAAAGGACAAATTCAGTAGGATTTGCTTTAGCTTTTCTTCATCCTTTTTTTGTTTGTTTTGTTTTGAACCAACTCATGGACAATAGGAATTGGGTGTTAACATCAAGGCAGTATTGTATTATTCATGGCTTGTTGTATAAAACCACACTAGTATACATATTGATATAAATAGATAAGTGGACACAACCATTAAAGATTCTGCTGGCCAGGTTGGACACCTAAGTAGTATAATCTAGAGAAAACTGCCCAATTAGGGATTTTCCTTGCCTAGGTGGGTCACAAGTCACAGTAGAAGCCTCCAGGAAGCATAAAATCCAGCAAGACAAATCATTCCCACTCCTAAATTTAGTTTACTGAGCCTATCAGCATTAGACTGGCATAATAAATCTACTGGATTCATGATACGAGACTGATGGACATTTAGTGGTTAGTTGGGAAATGGCTATAAGGAGTTTTCATCTCCCCTAGCAAAAGAGAAATATGAGTCTATTATCTTGATTATAGTAGTCTGATTTTACAGTTCTACAGTGAAAACCTTTTTAGAGAAGAGAAAATCTGTCAGGTATCTCAAAGCTTATTTTCAAGAGATTATGAACAAGCAGTGAGATACGGCCTTGGAGGAAACTCATTTGGACCTCCCAGAAGAAACAAGGATTGCATTAAACTTGTAGTGTCTGCTTTTATAATGGGCCATTTTTAAAATTAGAAAATTTATCCCTGATATTATTAATCTAATTCCTCAAATACTTGGAAGAGGAAGGAGTATTGGAAGAGGAAGATTTTAATGAGAAACTATAAATTACTAATATATCTTAAAGACTATAAGAGATTCCCTTGTCATAATTATGAAACATGTTATCAGTTATAATAACTTTAAATTTCAGTTGATATGAAAAATAGTTTTTAGAACATGCATTCATAATACAGATATTACCTCAAGAGGTTGAAAATTATTTTTGGGGGAGGAAGCAAAAAAATCTTACTCATAAATAAAGCACAGATAAACACTGAATAAATAACATCTATAAAGTATATCTGTGGTATTAACATTTCATAAGAGGGGCAGTTAGAGAAAGTGTGCCTAAAAAGTTCTTCAGGGGAATTATAATGAAAATAAAAGTTTGAGAAATGTTGCTTTAGGGGGTGAAATTGTTCTATAAGACAAACAAATTCAATTCAAAATATATTTATTAAAAATATGGTTAAAATATATTACCTAACATATTGAATATATATTATATACTAAATTAAATATTAATTATATAAATATACAATTAAAATCTATGTTATATATTAAGTTATATATTATCTTAAATTATTATATATTAAATATAATATACTAACATATAACATAATAGCATATATTATATATAATATATTAACATATAACATAATAGTATATATTATACTAACATATAACATAATAGCATATATTATATATAATATATGTTAAATATATATTAAAATATACTTCTGTGCTTGATATTGTGCTAGGCAAAAGCACAATAGGAAAAAAGATAAAAGGAGATTTTTAGGAACTTAAGAGCTAAATAGGGAAACACGATATACTGTATGTATGATCAGAGGTTATAAAATACTGAGACTGATATTTTTAAGTCACAAAAGAAAATAAGACATTTTGCTTTTAAGTGTGAATGTAGACAGGCATGTGTGTAGGTGATGGCACAAGTATGAAAGAAGCTCAGGTTAAAATCTGAATCATGTGAGATGAAAAGGATGGTTTGTAGATGAGAGAGAGAGGGGATAGAAAGAGGTTAGGAGGAGGAAGGGAGAGATGGTAGATAGACAGAAGATAGATCAATAGATAGACAAGCAGACAGATAAATAAAATAAATATTAATTGAATAAGTACTTGTGTTAGAAAACTTTCTGGAAAAGGTTAAGTGATACTAAGCCCTGAAAGAATATAGAGGCCAGAACTATATACAGGAAGAGAGTATTCTGTCTGGAGATGAGGGACACATGTGTGAACTGGAGTGTGAAAGTTGGAGCAAACAGCGCACTGGTGGCAACAGAGGGCAACGTGTGTTAGGCTGGTTCTGAGGACGAATCTGGATAAGAAGAGTGAGGAGCTCCAGACCAAAGAGCAGCCTCAGCCCTGATGCGAAGACCAGCCTGGGGAGGATGGATTTGATTGGGCAAGTGGAAGAAGCCGCTGAGTTAGCCAGGAGGAGAAGATCTGGTGGAAATGGCGAAGGAGGGGGATCGGGCAACCAGGGCATTCAGGATCAAGACAGAAGAGATTGCTTCCCAGGAAACCATCTCAGAAATGGCTGAGCAAATGGCTGGAAGCCTGCTGCCTGACATTTTGGCTTTGAATTAGGTGAACTTCTAATTCCAAAAGAAAATCAAGAACACATGTGGCATGTTTGTGTTTGGTGTGTGGAAATGAGACAAGGAAATCAAAGGTGCTCAGGAAGCTGATGAAATCAAGTTTTCCACAAAACCAAGAAACCAACCAGAAAGAAGATTTTAACCACTTCGTCACCAAAAGTTCAATTTCTCTTGTCTGCCCATTGCCCCCATTATATTCTGAGAGAAACAGAAACACAACTAGACATCACAACTTACTGACTTAAAAAAAAAAATCAATTGCCAGGTAGTTTAACCATATTTTCAGCACCTGATTCATTGAATACATGTGTGACCTGCTAATATCCTTTACAAAAGTCACAAATAACTGCAATCATCCTTTGGGCTAAAATGCAGATTAATCATCGTGGATCTATTACATATATTCCTCTTTTCTAACTCAAGGGCATCTTCTATAGGGACTTCATTGGGAAGAGAATGTTTGTCATTTAGATGTACTCAAAAAGGAGCAATGTCTGGATATTTATGCTAAATTAACTAAAAGAGAAGAAAAGAAGAATCCGGAAACTGAAAGACTTTGAACTGTATCCACAGTCGCCTCTGAGCTAAATTCACACTCTCCAATATACCGCATAGTATTTCCCAAGTTCTCTCACATTTGCTGTGTCACCAAAGTGGAGGAAATTGGGGGTAAGTGACAAGAGTTTGTTGTCACTAGAAAAGAAAAAAAAAGGTGTCCTTAGAAACAAGGCTCTTTACTCACTTTATAAAGTTATGGAGCCACAAAACAAAGCTAAAAGAATGGAGGGTGGGAATTAGAGTCTTAGATAAACCACAGAGATTTACAAAATAGACATAGATTTAGACCAGATTGGGAGCTAGAGAATGCTTATACATTGAGACTTTAAAATCGAGTTAAATAAAATGAGGAAATAATATTGATTATCTTCCTCTCCCTTCACATGTTGAAGTCAGGAAATGAGAAAAACTAGAGGGAACACAGAGACAGGAGGAGGCAGGGTGTAAGCAAGTGTATAGAGCCCAAGCTTCTTCCTCTGTCGAAAGGAAGTGACACCATTCAGGCTGATGTGAGGAAAGATGGGACCTTTGGAGAGAGTCTCCAGCCTAAGAGCTAGAATTTTTCTGTTGCATTATTTTCATGTCAGTTAAGATCTCTTCCAAGTAGGAAATGTCCAACTTATAGCTTAATATTCTAATTCTTCCTTTTTTGCATCCTAATTATGCTTATCTCTAGTGTAAAAATATGAATCCTTATCTTGCAGGCATAAAACAGAAAGTATATTAAAATTCTCCCCAAAAGAAACTCAAATATCTGTGGCAGTAAGAATGATTCATTGACATCATAATCTTCTTAAAAACTAACCCGGAAGGGTCAGAGAAGAGGGGAGATGGAAAAAGCTTTTATTCCTGGGAAAAAAGAAGTTTAAAATAGTTGAAAGAAATTAAATGACAAATTTTGAACAAATTGTTTTTATATTTGACTTAAAGTAGAAATCTTTGAAGACATAGCAATGTTGAAGGAGAAATTGTGTTTAAAAGAATCTTTCCTAAGAGCAATCAAGAGGAAAAATACCAGATTCTTTGTAATGGAAAAAAATACGATGTGCCTCTAATGAGAGTGTCCAGAATGCCAGAGGGGGAGGGAAAATCCAAGTCTGAAGCAAAAAGTTCTGGTGCTACCATGTTTCTGGAGTCAAATAGAGCACATGTTCTGAGCTTCTGTTGCCTAACCTGTTTATTGAAAATAATACATGGGAGTTGTTTTAAAGTATGTCTACAAAGTCTTCAATACTTCTTCCTTCCAAAAATCAAGCCTATTTCCCCTTCGCTGGAAGGCAGCTTGGACTTAGTGACTTGCTTCTAACAAATCGAATGAGGTATACATGACGGTGTGTGACTTCTGAGACAAGGTCATAAAAAGCAGTTTCCTCTTTGGTCTCTATCTGTCAAATGACACACTCTGGGGAAGCAGCTGCCACATTGTGGGGAAGCTCAAGTAGCCTTCTGGAGCAGTCCAGGGAGGAGGAACTGAGACCTCTCATCAACTGCTCTGGGAATGAACCATCTTAGAAATGGCCCTTCCCAGCCTAAGTCAAACCTTCAGATGATTGCAGCCTCCACCAACACTTTGACTGTAATTTCATTAGAGACTCTGAACCATCCAGCTCAGCCACTCCCAAATTCCTGATCCACAGAAACTGTGAGGTAATAAATGTGTATTGTTTTAAGCCACTAAGTTTTGGGATATTTGTTATACAGTCATAGATAACTAGAAAAGAAGTCATGCCACCTCGCAGAATAAATATGAAGATTTAATGAGAGGATGTATGTGAAATCCCCAGGACAACTGAAGGGCTTGTGCAAATCCATAGTAATCAGAATCTTCTCCAGGTGGTAGAGCTACAGTGGCAGCAGAGTAGTTTCAAGTAGAAATTGGCTTCTATCAAGACTATAACCCATGAAGGCAAGGGCTGTCCAGTTCCTGTCCCTCCTCCACTCCACCTCTAGCAGCTGATGCCATTTCTGAGACAGAGTAGCTGATTACTAAGTATTTGCTAAGTGAATGAATCAACAAATTTTGAGCAAGTCATTCACATTCTCTGAACTCCAATTACTTTCATTGTAAATTAAAGAAGTTGAACTCAATGATCTCAAATATTTGTCCTGGCCCTGAAATAATTCTAAAATGCAGTATGCAGAGATTCACATAATACTATTTGTTTTTATTTCAAACATTTTTTGAGTTCTTGCTCTGTGCCAGGCATTATATTAAGTGTTACACAGGTATCATCTTATTTAATTCTAACAACAATCATATGAGGTAGGTAATATTATTACCCTGATTTTAAAAGTAAGAAATCTATGGCACAGAGAAGTGATGTAACTTTCTTAAGGTCACACAGACAGTAAAAAGGAAACCTGAATTTGAACTAGAGGGACTGACCATTATAATCCAAAGATGAGCCCATCCGAAGTCTTCAACTTTGTGGTGCGGTCAACGGATCTGCCTTCATGCTAGATTCTAAGTCTATTATGACAAGGGTGATTCTTCATAAGTAAATATTCCCAATGCCTAACATATAATAAATTCTCAATAAATGCTCATTAAATGTATAAATAAATAAATAAATAAATAAATAGACAAACACAGTGTGGTGTGGAAATACTTTTAACTCACACTAAATGTGATTGAAAAAATTATGAAGTTAAACATTTGGTTTTTTATGAGGTTTACTTATTATTCTTCACTTACTAGGACTCCTACTAAGGGTTACAGAGAAATATGACCTCCTAGCCCTCCCGAAGCCTATACTAACATCAGATTGCTTCTCTACACTCTTAAAATAAACAAGTTATAATTCAGAGAAATGTCATAATTAAATGTCAGCATGGGGATGGAGTAGGTGCCATTCATAAAGTTGTAGAAAGTTCAACGTAGCCAGTCTCTGATGTCAAGAGAGCCAGTGAACTTTTACCTGAACCAAGCTTGTTGTTGGTTTGAGCATAGACTTGGGAAAACTAAGAATTGATGAGAACCTATGCAAAAGATTTTGGAAGTTTTAAACTAGCTTTGATTTGAATATTGTAATTCTCTTTGAATTACTAAATCCCCTTTTCAGGGGGTAGACCACTAAATCCCTGGAAAGGGTGGCTTCCAAATGGTACTACAAGAGCAGATTTACCATTAAGATTTTTTTCCCTCTTTCATAAATATGAAGGAAGATACATGGAAATCTTAGACAATTATTTTGGGGTGGGAGAACCATGAGAGACAAGGAAAGGTTGACAAGCTAAAACCAGTGGTCAGCTAAGGGTACAATGGCCAGATGTAGGTGCCAGGCCCATGAAGAGAGCACAGTGCTGTGGACAGAAGGAACAATGACCTTGTAGCAGAGAAAGAATGTGGTTAATTAACATGAAGTCCCAGTCTCCACATGGCCAACTGTGCTTCCAATACTGTGTTCTGTTAAAAATTTTCATATTATGCATTTTTTTTAAATTTTGGAAATGAAAACATACCTCACCCTAGCCCTGACCCTGTAAGTCATTTTTGCTCAGTTATATGGATTCCATGCTTTTCCTATGGCCTCTCTGTACCTGAGCTGTTTACTTTTATTCTTCCTTAATTAGAGAGATTTCATCATTTAGTTCTTTCTTTTTTCCTTTAGTTTTTTGTTTTGTTTTATTTTTTTGCTCAAGAAGGGGTGGTAGGGATTGTATTTCCTAAGCTCTTTCATGCTTAAATGCCTTTATTCATCAGTGACAATTCAGCAGACACTAATATTCCTTCATTATTTTGTTTCTCGGACACTTTGCACATGCCAAATCTCTCCCTGCACTCAGTAATCAGAGCCTTGACTACACTGACTTCCTCCTGGAGGTTAACTTATTCTCCTGTCCCTTGTCCTTGAACTTATCCTCAGCATTGTCTTGGTGTTGAAGACTAAATATCAGTTTTTGTGAACTCAGTGTGATTTTCCAACCATAGATTTGTTTTTTACAAACGCAGGGTTTTTTCAGGTACCTTTGAAGTGTATTGTGATTTCATCCTCAAGGCCAGCAAGGATATCAGATCATTTTAGCCTGTTTTCCATATCTACTAGCTTCTCTGATTATAATAAAATATTTGTTTTAATTATCTGCCCTTTGATCATCTCTGATCATCTCCAATCTTCTTAGTGAATGATTTGACTATAGTGTGGGTTCCATTCTCTTTCTCACTGTTTTATTTATTAATTCAGTTAAAACATGTCATTCTTCAGATGTGTTTCCATCTCCCTTTTCATACCACTTGCTTGTTTATTCAGATTGTCTTTGAGCTATTATTTCTTTGAATGCATGTCTCATTAACTTGTCACACAGCTTGACACAATTGCGGCACATTCTCTCATGTTTCCTGAATTTTGTGTTTTTTCGCCTTCTTAGCCTGTCATTTACTAGGTGTGCTCCTTTCTGGTGTGTTGTGTGATGAAGTGTGATTGTAGACTTCCCATAGAATTCTCTTTATCCTGCTCAGGATGGAACAGCTGAGCTGACACATCCTCCTTGCTCTTATGTGATATTGGTGATTTGACCCACTTCCTTTCAGATTCAGGGAAGATTTGCTTTTCCATCTGAGCTTCAGCTTGAGGTCTGGGTCTTAGGGGTGCTCTTCAGTCCATTGTGGTCTTGGGGCATGGCAGGGAGGAGGTGTACGTAGCTGAGGTGGTGGTCTCTCTTCTCTCATGTTGCTCCATGTGTTAAGTGTCCTATACCCAGTTGGGGTTGGGGAGACAATATTAACTATTGTCCCAAAAAGGAAGCACTTGATTAAAAGAATAAAAGCTGGCCCTGCAAAAAGATGCCAAGGATAGAGTTAAAAAAGAGAAGTTTTTATTGCATGCATTTTTTTTAAAATAAAGATTCTGGAGGTTTGCTATAAAGGTGAACTTGCAACTTAAGATAGAAAATTGAAATTGCATTATAGAATCTCTCTTCCTTGGTACCTAGAGAGCAAGAAAGTATTGGAAACCAAAAGCCTAACCCCAAATTCCCTACAGCACTGAACACAGAGATGGATATAACCATAAATACCCCAAACTCGAAACCAAAGGAAATAAGTTGATTTGGGTCCTAAGGCTTATGTCCAGTGTCATCGGTGTCACAGCTGACCTTTGACATCCAGGCACACAGGCATCCTCACTGCCCCTCAAAAGTGCCACAGTCTCTCCCGCATCCCAGCCTTGCCTCAGGTTCCTCTCGCTCCCTACAAGTTCTGCCCCAGCCCTCCAGCAGCAGTAGCTCCTTGGCCCCTCCTCAGAGAGCCTCCTAACCACACCCCGGCTGAAGTAATCCCCCTGGGGCACCATGCCTCACCCATGTGTTATTCTCTTCACCACCCCATCAGCAACTGCAACGGCTCCCTTGTGGATGTATTTGTCCCACACACTAGAATGTAAGCTCCGTGATGTGGGACACTTGGTCTGGCTTGGCCACAGCACTACGTTTTTACCATGAAGCAGAACTTCTTCATCAGATGAATCAAATGCATCTCTGAACTGTCAGTTAAGTCTGCAGGGACCCATCTTCAGCCCCAGCTTCACGCTCGGCATT
>NW_006772850.1:0-27541 GCF_000442215.2 Lipotes vexillifer | reverse complement strand
CGGCATTCAAGTTCTCTTCCATCACCTGCCTTCTTCTCCTCAACCTACCTCTGGTTGGACCCTTCCAGTTTTCTTGGCTGGTGCTCTCTCCCCGGGGGTCAGCCTGCACACCTGCCCCAGTTGGCAGTTGTCCCCATTAAAGCGATCACCTTGAGGAACCCAGAGTCACACATATCTCAGTGACTGTGCCCTCCTCACAGTGACACCTCCGGTTCCACCCTGACTTTGCCCTGTCTTATCGGACTCAGTGAAGCTACCAAGATAATAATAACTGGGTGACAAACAAAGGGTAAGTCAGAGTGGCCCATTGCTCTGATTTTAGCTAACTTCTGAAACTCTTTATTTCTGTCCACTCTGGAATAGTGTGGGTGGTCCAAGTCTCAGTCCTTGAAGATTCTGTGGCCAGAGAGGAAAATGGTCCCACCTGCAGCTCAGCACCATCCATCGTCCCGTTTCTCCACCTCAATCTGAACTCTCCAGTGCTGAGGGCAGGCCAGCTACCACTCTCACAGAACATATTCCCATAGATATTTGATGTAAGAAAGCTTCAGGAACAAAAGTCCAAATTCTGCTTCTCTTCTGACCTGCAACATTTCTTTGCAGGACTATCTTGCTACTATCTGGGGAAAAAAAGACATGAGTGGTTGCTTTGTGCTTGTTTGGGGTATTTTTAATTGTTCCTTTTGTGGTCAAGCCTAGGACAAGACGTCTCGCGCTCAGATCCAAGCCAGAAGTAGTGGCAGAGCTTTGGTTTCTGAGAGTCGCCCTTGTTCCAAGGAGGAATCAGCCTGTGGGTCTTATTAGAGGGAACGACCTATGGCAGAAATGAGAATCTGGTCTAATGGCACAGCTGGAAGGGGATCCCTGCAGGAAGATTCCTCCCGTTTCCCTCTCCTCCAGTTGACACGATTGGTCATAGCTCCATAAATCACTTCCAGACAAGCTTGCCTTGACTTCACAGGACTCACATAGGGAGGAAAAAGGGATTAGGGAGGAAAAAGGGATTGCTTGTCTCTCTACAGTCACGAAGCGGTCAGATGAAATAATTTTAAGTTCACATGTTTAAATTTAAGTCGGACAGTGTTCCCTTGCCTGCAGGGAATAAGCTTCAGAAGGAAAATTGGGTGGAAAATATAGGATCAAATACAGAAATAATGGTCAGGCAGAATGCCATGGAGTCCTTGCTTTCTGTGCCTGGAGAGCCAGGTCACCTTTGCTGCTCTATTTATGAAATTTACTCCCGGCAGAAGTCACTTTTAGTGCCTGCTAGAAATTGGAAATGGATAATTTCTAACACCATTCCCTCTCTGAGCAATCAAGAAAGTCTTTTTTCTGTACCCTTTTTTTACAAGCAAGGATGGGTTTCCAGGTGCACAAGAAGAACACCTTTGTTAGGCCTGGGAGTATCAGGAGGGTTTATGTGGGGAAGTCAGCAAGTGCACCACATACAGGCAGCATCCTGTGCCCGGTCCTATGCCAGGGGCTGGAAATCAACAGAAAAATACTACTTGAGTGTCCTTACCCCCTTACCCTGAGGGATGCACCATTCAGCGGGTGAAGGTTATTCAAGGTGCTTGTGAATGATTATGCACCAGGAATTTCAACCTGAGAAGTTCTAGTTGCATTAAAGAACTGAATGTCGAAATTCCACCATTGTATTCTTAAAATATTTTATACTGTTGCTATAAAATCTCTCTATCAGAGCTTCCCTGGTGGCACAGTGGTTAAGAATCTGCCTGCCAATGCACATGGGTTTAATATTTTATACTGTTGCTATAAAATCTCTCTATCAGAGCTTCCCTGGTGGCACAGTGGTTAAGAATCTGCCTGCCAATGCAGGGAACATGGGTTTGATCCCTGGTCCAGGAAGACCCCACATGCTGCGGAGCAACTAAGGCCATGTGCCACAGCTACTGAGCCTGCGTTCTAGAGCCGGCGAGCCACAACTACTGAGCCCGTGAACCTAGAGCCCGTGCTCTGCAACAAGAGAAGCTACTACAATGAGAAGCCTGCGCACTGCAACAAAGAGTAGCCTCCACTCGTCACAACTAGAGAGAGCCCATGTGCAGCAACGAAGACCCAATGCAACCAAAAATAAATAAATACATAAAATTAAGAAAAAGAATGCATTAAAAAAGTACTGTTAAACTAAGATATTTACTTAAAAATATCTGTCTCTTATTACTTTAAATATTATTTGTAAATATCTGTAACCCATGAAGATTCTATTGAAATTGTCAACTCTCTGTTTTAAAATAGCATATTTAGTTACTGAGACATAAGTCAATAACATTTAAGCTATGGATAACATGAGCAATGAAAACTATGAGCAATGAAAACTAAAAGAAATAAATAAAACCGAAACAACTAAAGAAGAAAATAAATGAGATTACTAAGCTTTTAAGCTACACTTATTCATGGTCATTTTTCCCAAACAGCAATTTCCATGGTCAGATTTTTTTTAATTGAATGGAAGGCTGGCATTTTTTCATTAAAAGTAATTTTTGATAGTGTTCAATGCCATTACCTTCTTTGAATACTAGCTTTTCAATGTTTCTTTTGAAATAAGCATAGACTCACAAGCAGTTACACAGAGTCTCATGAACCAATAGTGGCATCTTATATGAACGTAAGACAACCTCAAAACAAGGAAACTGGCTTTGGTATAATCCTGTTAAGTAGATAACAGACTGTATTCAGTTCCCACCAGTGTTTTCAGGCATTCATTTGTGTGTGTGTGCATGTGTGTGCGCACATGTGTGTGTGTGTGTGTGTGTGTGTGTGCGCGTGTGTGTAGTTCTGTGCAATCTGATTCCATGGGTGACCCCACCACAGTCAAGATGCAGGACTGTTCTGCCATTGTACCCACCCCACCCGTCTCTGTTCTGTCATTGTACCCCCACCCTGGCAACCACTAAATGTTCCCCTACTCAGATTTAATTTTAACCATCCTGTTTGGCCCAGCACACTGACTTGGATCTTGATGATGAAGAGTTTCAGCCAGATTTTGCTTGGCATCCAGACGAATTAAACATTAAGGGAATATCAAAGTGGGACACAGTGACCTTCCAGCAAACTAAAGAAGGTAATTCATTTACTTTGTTGTTCTTTTCCTTTTTCCTAATAGAATAAATTTGGGTTGTTACTTTCTGTTAAGTTCAGAAGACAGGGGCTCCTTCAAAGACAAACTAAAGGGAAAACATCTTTTGTATTATTTAAATATTATACACACACACACACACACACACACACACACACACATACATAGATACAAAAAATAACAGTACAACTTCAATTAATTAAAAGCAAATCTATTCCCCAATAATTTAGCAAAACATTTATCTTAGGGATGACAAAAAAAAAATTGGTTTTAGTAACAATAATTTCATAACCTCTTAATTCTCCAGATTGTTAGCAATAACTCTAAATCCTGGTCTGACCTTCAAATCTTCTTCACTCAAATAACTTCGTGTTATTTTTCAAATAATTACAAGAGAAGTTCCCAAATGAATTTTAAGCATCATAGACCAAAGAACCAAAATGACATGAAATACTGGAGATATGCAATTAAGTGAAAGTTTTGTGTTTTTTTAACATCTTTATTGGAGTATAATTGTTTTACAATGGTGTGTTATAACAAAGTGAATCAGCTATACACATACATATATCCACATATCTCCTCCCTCTTGCGTCTCCCTCCCACCCTCCCTATCCCATCTTCTTTATCCATTCATCTGTCAATGGACACTTAGGTTGCTTCCATGTCCTGGCTACTGTAAATAGTGCTGCAATGAACATTGTGGTACATGACTCTTTTTTAATTATGGCTTTCTCAGTGTATATGCCCAGTAGTGGGATTGCTGGGTAATATAGGGGTTGTATTTTTAGTTTTTTAAGGAAACTTCATACTGTTTTCCATAGTGGCTGTATCATTATACATTCTCACCAACAGCATAAGTGGGTTCTGTTTTCTCCAAACCCTCTCCTGCATTTGTTGTTTGTAGATTTTTTGGATGATGGCCATTTTGACTGGTGTGAGGTGATACCTCATTGTAGTTTTCATTTGCATTTCTCTAATGATTAGTGATGTTGAGCATTCTTTCATGTGTTTGTTGGCAATCTGTATATGTTCTTTAGAGCAATGTCTATTTAGGTTTTCTGCCGATTTCTGGATTGGGTTGTTTGTTTTATTTGATATTGAGCTGCATGAGCTACTTGTATATTTTGGAGATTAATCCTTTGTCAGTTGCTTCATTTGCAAATATTTTCTCCCATTCTAAGCATTGTCTTTCCATCTTGTTTATGTTTTCCTTTGCTGTTCAAAAGCTTTTCAGTGTCATTAGGTCCCATTTGTTTATTTTTGTTTTAATTTCCATTTCTCTAGGAGGTGGCTCAAAATGGAACTTGCTGTGATTTATGTCACAGAGTGTTCTGCCTATGTTTTCCTCTAAGAGTTTTACAGTGTCTGGACTTACATTTAGGTCTTTATTCCATTTTGAGTTTTATTTTTATGTATGGTGATAGGGAGTGTTCTAATTTCATTCTTTTACATGTAGCTGTCCAGTTTTCACATCACCACTTATTGAAGAGGCTGTCTTTTCTCCACTGTATATTCTTGCCTCCTTTATCAAAGATAAGGTGACCATATGTGTGTGGGTTTACCTCTGGGCTTTCTATCATGATCCATTGATCTTTATTTCTGTTTTTGTGCCAGTACCATACTGTCTTGATTACTGTAGCTTTGTAGTATAGTCTGAAGTCAGGGAGCCTGATTCCTCCAGCTCTGTTTTTCATTCTCAAGATGGCTTTGGCTATTCTGGGCCTTTTGTGTTTCCATACAAATTGTGAATTTTTTTTTCTAGTTCTGTGAAAAATGCCATTGGTAGTTTGATAAGGATTGCACTGAATCTGTAGATTGATTTGGGTAGTATAGTCATTTTCACAATGTTGATTCTTCCAATCCAAGAACATGGTATATCTCTCCACCTGTTTGTGTCACCTTCAATTTCCTTCATCAGTGTCTTATAGTTTTCTGCATACAGGTCTTTTTGTCTCCTTAGGTAGGTTTAGTCCTGGGTATTTTATTCTTTTTGTTGCAATGGTAAATGGGAGTGTTTCCTTGATTCTCTTTCAGATTTTTCATCATTTGTGTATAGGAATGCAAGAGATTTCTGTGCATTAATTTTGTATCCTGCTACTTTACCAAATTCATTGATTAGCTCTAGTAGATTTCTGACAAAGGATTAATCTCCAAAATATACAAGTAGGTCATGCAGCTCAATATCAAATGATCATGGTGTATGATCCTTTTAATGTGCTGTTGGATTCTGTTTGCTAGTATTTGGTTGAGGATTTTTGCATATATGTTCATCAGTGATATTAGCCTGTACTTTTCTTTCTTTGTGACATCTTTGTCTGGTTTTGGTATCAGGGTCATGGTGGCCTCGTAGAATGAGTTTGATAGTGTTTCTCTCTCTGCTATATTTTGGAAGAGTTTGAGAAGTATAGGTGTTAGCTCTTCTCTAAATGTTTGATAGAAATTGCCTGTGAGGCCATCTGGTAATGGGCTTTTGTTTGTTGGAAGATTTGTAATCACAGTCTCCATTTCAGTGCTTGTGATTGGTCTGTTTATGTTTTCTATTTCTTCCTGGTTCAGTCTCTGAAGGTTGTGAATTTCTAAGAAGTTGTCCATTTCTTTCAGGTTGTCCAGTTTATTGGCATATAGTTGCTTGTACTAATCTCTCATGATCCTTTGTATTTCTGCAGTGGCAGTTGTTACTTCTCTTTTATTTATAATTCTATTGTTTTGAGTCTTTTCCCTTTTTCTCTTGATGAGTCTGGCTAATGGTTTATCAATTTTGTTTATCTTCTGAAAGAACCAGCTTTTAGTTTTATTGATCTTTGCTATTGTTTCCTTCATTTCCCTTTCTTTATTTCTGATCTAATCTTTATGATTTCTTTCCTTCTGCTAACTTTGTGGGTTTTTTGTTCTTCTTTCTCTAATTGCTTTAGGTGTAAGGTTAGGTTGTTTATTTGAGATGTTTCTTGTTTCTTGAGGTAGGATTGTATTGCTATAAACTTCCCTCTTAGTACTGCTTTGGCTGCATCCCATATGTTTTGGGTTGTCAAGGTTTTTGTTGTTGTTGTTGTTGTTGTTGTTGTTGTTTGCAGTACACGGGCCTCTCACTGTTGTGGCCTCTCCCATTGTGGAGCACAGGCTCCGGACATGCAGGCTCAGTGGCCATGGGTCATGGGCCTAGCCACTCTGTGGCATGCGGGATCTTCCTGGACTGGGGCACAAACCCACGTCCCCTGCATTGGCAGGTGGACGCTCAACCACTGTGCCACCAGGGAAGCCCTGAGTTATCGAGTTTTCATTGTCATTTGTTTCTAGGTATTTTTTGATTTCCTCTTTTATTTTTTCAGTGATATCTTGGTTATTAAGTAGTGTACTGTTTAGCCTGCATGTGTTTGTATTTTTTACAGGTTTTTTCCTGTAGTTGATATCTAGTCTCAAAGCATTGTAGTTGGAAAAGATACTTCATATTATTTCAATTTTCTTAAATTTACCAAGGCTTGGTTTGTGACCCATGATATGATCTATCCTGGAGAATTTTCCATGAGCATTTGAGAAGAAAGTGTTTTCTGTTGTTTTTGTATGGAATGTCCTATAAATATCAATTAAACCCATCTTGTTTAATGTATCATTTAAAGCTTGTGTTTATTTATTTTCATTTTGGATGATCTGCCCATTAGTGAAACTGGGGAGTTAAAGTCCCCTACTATGATTGTGTTACTGTTTATTTCCCCTTTTATGGCTGTTAGCATTTGCCTTATGTATTGCAGTCCTCCTATGTTGGGTGCATAAATATTTACAATTGTTATATTTTCTTCTTGGACATTTCCCTTGATCATTATGTAGTGTCTTTATTTCTCTCCTGTAATAGTCTTTATTTAAAGTCTATTTTGTCTGATTTGAGAATTGCTGCTCCAGATTTCTTTTGATTTCCATTTGCATGGAATATCTTTTTCCATTCCTCACTTTCAGTCTGTATTTGCCCCTAGGTCTCAGAAAAAAGGTAGCATATATGCAGGTCTTGTTTTTGTATCCATTCTGCCAGTTTATGTCTTTTTGTTGTAGCATTTAATCTATTTAGATTTAAGGTAATTATCAATATGTATGTTCCTATTACCGTTTTCTTAATTATTGTGTGTTTGTTATTGTAGGTCTTTTCCTTCTCTTGTGTTTCCTGACTAGAGAAGTTCCTTTAGCATTTGTTGTAGAGCTGGTTTGGTGGTGTTGAATTCTCTTAGCTTTTGCTTTTCTGTAAAGGATTTAAAATCTCCTTCAAATCTGAATGAGATCCTTGCTGGGTAGAGTAATCTTTGTTGTAGGTTTTTCCCTTTCATCGCTTTAAATATATCCTGCCATTCCCTTCTGGCTTGCAGAGTTTCTGCTGAAAGATCAGCTGTTAACCTTATGGGAATTCTCTTGTATGTTATTTGTTGTTTTTCCCTTGCTGCTCTTAATATGTTTTCTTTGTATTTAATTTTTGATAGTTTGATTAGTATGTGTCTTGGAGTGTTTCTCCTTGGATTTATCCTGTATGGTACTCTCTGCACTTCCTGGACTTGATTGACTATTTCCTTTCCCATATTAGGGGAGTTTTCAACTATAATCTCTTCAAATATTTTCTCAGTCCCTTTCTTTTTCTGTTCTTCTTCTTCAACACCTATAATTCGAATGTTGGTGAGTTTAGTGTTGTCCCAGAGGCCTGAAAATCACCACAATTCTTTTCATTCTTTTTTTCTTTATTCTGCTCTGCAGTATTTATTTCCACTGTTTTATCTTCCAGGTCATGTATCCATTCTTCTGCCTTAGTTATTCTGCTGTTGATTCCTTCTAGAGAATTTTTAATTTCATTTATTTTGTTGTTCATCATTGTTTATTTGCTCTATAGTGCTTCTAGGTCCTTGTTAAATTTTCTTGTATTTTCTCCATTCTATTTCCAAGATTTTGGGTCATCTTTACTATCATTACTCTGAATCCTTTTTCAGGTAGACTGCCTATTTCCTATTCATTTGTTTGGTCTGGTGGGTTTTAACCTTGCTGCTTCATCTGCTGTGTTTCTGTGACTTCTCATTTTGCTTAATTTACTGTGTTTGAAGTTTCCTTTACACAGGCTGCAGGTTAATGTTTCCTGTTGTTTTTGGTGTCTGCCCCCAGTAGCTAAGGTTGGTTCAGTGGGTTGTGTAGGCTTCCTGGTAGAGGGGACTGGTGCCTGTGTTCTGTTGGGTGAGGCTGGATTTTGTCTTTCTTGTGGGCAGGACCATGTCTGGTGGTGTGTTTGGGGGTGTCTGTGACCTTATTTCGATTTTAGGCAGCCTCTCTGCTAATGGGTTGTGTTTTGTTCCTGTCTTGCTAGTTGTTTGGCATGGCATGACCAGCACTGTAGCTTGCTTGTTGTTGAATGGAGCTGGGTCTTAGCTTTGAGATGGAAATTGGTGAGAGAGCTTTCCCCATTTGATGTTACATGGAGCTGGGAGGTCTTCAGTGGACCAATGTCCTGAACTCGGCTCTCCCACCTCAGAGGCACAGGCCTGACAACCCAGCCTGAACTCCAAGACCTGGTCAGCCACATGGCTCAGAAGAAAAGGGAGAAAAAGAAAAAGAAAGAAAGAAAAAAGTAAAATAAAATAAAGTTATTAAAATAAGAAAAATAATTATTAAAAAAATTAAAAAGTAATAAAAAAAGAAAAAAAAGAAAGAAAAAAAAAAGAGAGGAACCAAACCAAAAAACAAATCCACCAATGAGAACAAATGCTAAAAACTATACTAAAAAAGCAAACAAAAAATGCAAACAAAAAAAACAGACAGACAGAACCCTAGGACAAATGGTAAAAGTAAAGCTATACAGACAAAATCACTCAAAGGAGCATACACATACACACTCACAAAAAGGACAAAAAAAATCTATATATATTAAAAAAAAGAGGAATAGAGCAACCAAATCAATAAACAAATCTACCAATGATAATAAACTCTAAATACTAAACTAAGATAAACATAAAACCAGGAAGAAATTAGATGCAAAAGGCAAACCCCAAGTGTACAGTCGCTCCCAAAGTCCACCATCTCAATTTTGGGATGATTTGTTGTCTATTCAGGTATTCCACAGATGCAGGGTACATCAAGTTGATTGTGGAGATTTAATCCGCTGCTCCTGAGGCTGCTGGGAGAAATTTCCCTTTCTCTTCTTTGTTCACACAGCTCTCAGGGTTCAGCTTTGGATTCGGCCCCACCTCTGCGTGTAGGTCGCCGGAGGGCGTCTGTTCTTCTCTTAGACAAGACGAGGTTAAAGGAGCCACTGGTTTGGGGGCTCTGGCTCACTGAGGCCTGGGGGAGGGAGGGGCACGGCGTGTGGGGCAAGCCTGTGGCGGCAGAGGCCAGCGTCATGTTGCACCAGCCTGAGGCATGCTGTGCGTTCTCCCGGGGAAGTTGTCCCTGGATCCCGGGACCCTGGCAGTGGCGGGCTGCACAGGCTCCAGGAAGGGACGTGTGGATAGTGACCTGTGCTTGCACACAGGCTTCTTGGTGGTGACAGCAGCAGCCTTAGCATCTCATGCCCGTTCCTGGGGTCCGCGCTGTCAGCCACGGCTCGCACCTGTCTCTGGAGTTCTTTTAAGCAGCGCTGTTAATCCCCTCTCCTCGTGCACCAGGAAACAAAGAGGGAAGGAAAAGTTTCTTGCCTCTTCAGCAGGTCCAGACTTTTCCCCAGACTCCCTCCCGGCCAGCCATGGTGCACTAATCCCCTGCAGTCTGTGTTCACGCCGCCAACCCCAGTCCTCTCCCTGCGCTCTGACCGAAGCCCGAGCCTCAGTTCCCATCCCTGCCCGCCCCGGCGCGTGAGCAGACAAGCCTCTCAGGCTGGTGAGTGCCGGTCGGCACCGATCCTCTGTGCGGGAATCTCTCCGCTTTGCCCTCCGCACCCCTGTGGCTGCGCCCTCCTCTGCGGCTTCGAAGCTCCCCCTCCGCCACCTGCAGTCTCCGCCCACAAAGGGGCTTCTAGTGTGTGGAAATCTTTCCTCCTTCACAGCTCCCTCCCACTGATGCAGGTCCCGTCCCTATTATTTTGTCTCTGTTTATTCTTTTTTCTTTTGCCCTACCCAGGTATTTAGGGAGTTTCTTGCCTTTTGGGAGGTCTGAGGTCTTCTGCCAGCATTCAGTAGGTGTTCTGTGTGAGCTGTTCCACACGTAGATGTATTTCTGATGTATTTGTGGGGAGGAAGGTGATCTCCACGTCTTACTCCTCTGCCATCTTGAAGGTCCCCAAATGAATGTTTTTTTAAATGTTTACACTCGACTATCTGGCCAGTCTAAAATATAATTATTTTTATCTTTATTATACATATGCAACAATAATATCATAATAATATATTACATATTATTATTTATATTGACATTACATAACCATATAACATAATTATGTTAATATAGGATATAATTATTATTGTATATTATTGAATATTATTATTGTGTGTATTTTATATATAATACAAGTTTGCAATACAATTATATATGCAGTACAGAATATATTATTATTTTCAGTAAAATATATATTATATATTATTACTACTGATATTATTATATAGTATGTCATTCAGCAACACATGGATATGAGAACCTCACCCTATACATTTTGCATTTAACATGTGGAGGGATGTTTAGGCAACAAAGTGACACCAAGGTTGTACTTCACAGTGAGACCAGACCTCATGTTTCCAACAGGGTCTTGGGCACCTGAGAATTTGAATAATACATATTAATTCTTCTTTTTGATTGTAAGCTTCTTTAGGGCCAAGCCCTACTGTTCTTCAGATCAAAATGATGTGCAATCACAGTTCCTGTTAGGTACATAACAAATGGGCAAGTTGGACAAATAGCTGTTAGAATATTTCCTCTGGAGTTGAAAACAAAATCTAAAGATTGGGTGTTTTCTTCTTAAAGACGGCAGGTTTCCAGCCCTTCCCTGGTGGCCAAAGACAAATTTATCTTTGCAGTTAGTCACTGTCCTTGGTGCTGAGCACAGCTCACTCTGTTGGTCCAGAGTCTAATGCCTAGCAAAAATATTTTATTTACACATTTTCTAATAGAAAAGATTGTTCTTTGCAAGTTTCCTAAACTTGAAACCATGAGCTACTTACCTCATTGGGGTTAAACCTTTGATTCAGTCTAACTACAATATAAAGTGTGCTTTGACTATTTTCTTCAATATTTTATTTAGAAAACATTCAAATATAAAGACAAAATTGAAAGAATTGTATAGAAAACATCCATATAACCACCTCCTAAATTCTGGGCTTATTTTAACCTATGTTCACTTTGTCACATGACTATCTATCTATCAATCTACACTAATTTTTGTGTGATACAAAGTTGCTGGTGTTCGTTCACGTCATGCCTAAACACTTTAGTATGCATTTTATCAGCTAGTGTCCCATATTCCTTTTTTGTTCTTTTTATTGGAGGACCTTGTTTCCTTCTTTTAAACAAATTATTTCCCCCATAATTTGACATTCTGCTATATATGTATAAAATAACACCTCATCCAGTACCACTGTGGTTGAATGTGTTGCTTGGTAAGATTCTGTGGTTATGATTCCAGATGAAGCAGGCTGTAGACATCCTGGATGCAGAACAGTCTGTGTGTTCTTCACCTTTTTGAGAGGGAGGTTTGTGACATTCCTTCTGGGGACTCTCCTCATCAAGTCTGTCCAGAGTGGTATCCTGGGCCTGCCAGGGGCTGCATCTCCCCTCTCTACCTGAATGGGGGGTAAAGTACTCCAGGGACCTTCTAGGAGAAGCACCCCACCTTCTCCCTGCCCCTAACATGCCTGTCCCCACTGAGAAAGGGACTCGAAACAACAGTGTCCTCTGTTCTATGTTGAGCTCACACTTTTCTTTAGGTGTAATGGGTACATTTCCTTGTGCATTCCCTCCAGCATGTGGTATTTGAAGTTTCTAATCACTGGCCGGATTTCTATATGGCCTCCCCAGAGTGTTTGCCTTTAAAGGTCTGTTTTGCTACTTTGAGATTACACAGTACAGTACAAATGAAAACCGCGTGCTTCCTTGTTGTCTACGATAGAAATCGGCCATCTGGTGACGCTCACTTTGGATGCTAGAAGGAGGCCCTTCTCTCAAGGACACTCTCTCTTTTCCAGATAGGACTTCCAGGTCCTTTCCAGATTTTATACAGAGGTCCATTGAATTCAAAGCTTTCTCCAAGTTTTTCTAAAAGGGAATAAAATAGGAAGTTTAATAAAATTCTAGGCAAATTCCTTTATGTATTTGCTTTGAACTACTTGTCTTTGTGGGACATCTTGAAAGAGTTTAAAGGTGACCATTGACTTTGTATTTAAAAGATTACTTTGATAACAGCAATATTGTATAATACACATGAAGTGCTGAAATGACCCAGACACTAAGTGCCTTATGTATACCACCCTACTCAATCCTTTCAGCCGTATGAAATGGGTACACTTATCATCAACATTTTACCACTGGGGAAACTGAGGCTAAGGCAAGTGGAATAATTATTTTACCCAGGGTCACAGAGCCAGTGAAAGGCCAACGTTGAACTAGGTTGTCTTGTTCCATTTGCTCATAACACATTATGCTTCCCCTAAAACTAAGTCCTACAGAGGAGACCTTTCCTAAGATAAGAGCATCAAGGATATTACTATGTAGTGTGTCATTTTATAATTTTTCAGCATAGTGCACCAATCTTTTTTCTAACTAGCTTTAATGCAATAAAAATTTTGTCTCCATCATTGATGTGTGACCGATGACTTCTTTCTAGGCCTCACGATACCTTTCCTCTTTTGTCCACGTCTGGACAGACTGATAAGAAAGCCCACATTTGCACCTCATCCTTTAGGCACTGGTGGGAAATGTAAACCTCCTGCACATGGGAAAGTGAAAGCCTCCTTCCTCTGTGCCTAAGCCAGCCTGCACTGGGGGTGCCTGCCCAAATCTTTCTCCCAAATTCTCTTCATGTACAGGGTATCCTAAGCCTCAACACCCAAACCAAGATTTGGGCAAAGGATCCAACTGTTCTCTGTGGAATGGCCATAAAACATTTAAAGGGTTTTGGTTTGGCCTAACTTTTAGGTCATTATTAGTCCCATCATCATTTATAATTATGCAAAAAGAATGAACTAAGGTAGATTAAGATAAGAGACATGGAATGCTACTATCCCAAGGCTGCTCTTTATTACAATTTTCTCCAAACTGCTTTTTGTGACTCTATTATTTCAAATCCTGGGTCTCTGTACATCCCTTGACCTCTTTATTATGTTTTCATTTGCTGATTGCTGCAGGGTCCCTGGTGTGGAGGCAAGAGTTACAGAGTAATCGTACCTGCCTTGCCTCACGTGGCTGTCCTCTGTCTCCAGAAGGCCAAAGCTCAGAAGTTGGTCCGTTTATCAGTGGAGAACACCTGCACATACCTTTATTCTAAAGGACTCTGTAATGGTCAGAAAGGAACATTAGTTTCTAAAACAAATAACAAGAAATATGTAATGGATAATCTCTAATCTCATTAAATGCCTTTATCTCCAATATCCTTAGGTAGCACCTGTTTCTCTCCAAACTGAACCTCTCCCAGATTTGCAGTTTTGTATATCCAACTGCCTACTCTACATTTATGTTTGGATCTTGAAATGAAAGTTGTTGATTGTCCCTAGAACATCCAATTAGAGAAACCACCATGTTGTAGCTGGGCACATGGACTCCCATCCGAGAACACATATCCCAGCCTCGGCTGCAGGTAGCTCTGGTCATGTGACTGCTACACATGACTACTCTCATGGCTAATAGAATTCAGGCAGACATGATGGTGCTTGTCTCCACTTCTTTCATTCCTACAACATAGATAAAGGCTACAACACAGTTACAGAAGAAAATGACCTAAACTCTTGAAGGATGGCAGAGCATCAAAGAAGGAGGAACCTGGACCCTGGACTACCTCATAGAGCACAGCTGCCCACCTTGGACTCTCAACCTACCCTCAGGACCACCTAGGCCACCTCTGGGCTGTTATTTGTGTCCAATAGGCAGAAGTAATCTAAACTCGTTCTTCCTTTGGGCTTCCATCTTGTTAATAGTATTTACAACCACCTTGTGGCTCGAGCCAAACATTGGGAAGTTGTCTTTGCTTCATGACTGACATTTGGTCAAATTACATATGGAATCCATGTCACCATCATCTCATGCCTTCATGCTTCAGTGATCTCCTATCTCCTATCCTCAAATCCATTCTCCACTTAGCAGTGGAGGAATCTTTCCAAAAAACCTAAATCCAATTGGCCTTCCCCTGATAAAACCCTCTGACAACTTTAAATGAATCCAAATGCCTTACCTTAGTTTATATTGGTGTGACTTTTTGATATGCTAGAATTGGGCAGAGAGGATTAATTATAGCTAATTGGGTTATAAATCAGTGTCCAAATGACTAAGGATGATACATTTTAAAAATTAGTTTGTTTTCTTAATCTTTTAAGTTTCAGTTATAGATTATACTACTAAAACTAACAAAATAAATCACAATCACTTTCTGATTATGATTGATTATTATGATTATGATTAATATTAAACCAGCTGCTCAAGTCTTGACCTGACTAAACTTCCTTAAATGATTTATCATTTGAAAACTTATTTAATTGAATTTCCTTAAAAAAAATAATGTGTTAGTAAAATTAATTGTCTATATTCACTTTAAATATTTCCAGTAACTGGACACATTTAAGACCACAGCTGTCCAAGATTAACTGTCATGTACCTAATACTGGGTACAGCAAACTGTGGCCCATGGGCCATGCCCATCCCGCTGCCTGTGTTTGTAAACAAAATTGTGTTGGAATACTAGCACACCCATTTATTTACGTATTATCTGTGGAGGTTTTTGAGGTCCAGTGGCAGAGATGAGTAGCTGCAACAGAAGCCATACTGCCCACAAAGTGTCAAATATTTACTATCTAGTCCTTTACAGAAAAAAATTTACCAACCCTTGACCTAAGATATTGAAACCATATACACAGAAAATCTCAAATGGTCCTAAATATTCTTATGCTTTTCACAAACTAAATCAAATTCTTTTAACACCATTCAACTTAAAATGACAATTTGAATGTTTTGACACATATTAATCTTTTCTTAATATTTTATTCTAAAACTTTTAAATATACAGGAAATTTAAAGAATTGTACAGTACTCATCACCCTGGTTCTACATTTGATATCTTGCTATATTTGTTTTATCCTATTACCAGCCATCTATCTATCCTTTCACATGTCTATCACTTCATCTCTCTCTTTTCTCTTTTTTAATGCATTTCAAAGTTACAGATTAATAAATTTTAGCACTAAACACTTCAGTATGTATATCTTTAATTAGAGTTCAATACTTTTTAACGGTTCTTCTTCTTTTTATTTTAATTTGCCCAGTATAATGCACAAATATTAAATATACCATTTGAAGAGATAAGATATGACAAATGTGCCCATGTTAATTTGGAGGGGGTGATTTTTTAATTTTTATTTTTTTATAAATTTGAAATTAGTAATATTCACTCTTTTGGTATAGAGTCTCACAATATTTGTCAGATACATAAAGTTGTGTAAATACCATCAGAGTAAAGATCAGAGAGGTTCCATCACCCCAAATTTCCCTCCTGTTGCTCCGTTGCATCCACTCTCCCCCAACCTTTGTAGTCACTGACCTTCCTTCAGTGATTCTCTTTACTGTCGGATCTCCATGTTTATAGCTTTGTCTCTTTCAGAATGTCATAGATAAAATACGTATTCCATGGTGATCACCATCTAGAGAGGTAGTTCTGAGCACTGGTGAGGTGCACAGTCTAGCATTTGAATTCCTCACTTCAGATCCCAGCTCTGCTCTTATTATATAATTATCTATTATATACAAATATATATTATATATATATATATATATATAATATATATATATATATGAGAGAGAGAGAGCTGAAAACAAACAGAAAAAGTAGAACAACATAAAACCAAAAGAGAAGTAGCTGTGAATCAATAACATGAATATTAGGTATTGGTTTGGGAGGCATGTGACTGTGTTTTTAAAGAACTTCAAAGTCACGGCTCCCCTAAGGGAATTTTAAATTTGGAGACTAATGGAATTTCAAACCTTGCTGTATTCCTCATTCTTCATTTCCATTTGGTTATAAGACATCTTCAGGGAAGTAATGACCAGTTGTATCCAGCACTCACTGGTGAGATAACGCTGCTGTGATTTCAGACGCTGTTAACTGAGCATTATTTGGAGGTAGATTGTCCCTGGCTGCCTACTGTGGCTAATGCACAGTGCAGCTGAACACGTGAGCAAATGTGGCACCATTGTTTCAAGGGTGCCATGTTGGGGAGGGAAGGATAGACTCCACTCACTATTTGAATTGTGAGAGTAATTACAAGCCCCCATCCTAGAAAAATACTAATCCAAAGACTCGACAAGGCCTTCCATTTTTAAGCACAACAGCAGCTCAGGAAAGAATTCAGACACCCCAGGAGGGGCTGTGGGCATCAAAGAAAGGCAGAACCCTGGCTATGGAATCGCCAGATCTCAAAACTAAATCAGGCTATAAAAGTTTTGCTTTACAAACTAAAAGGAAAAACCATAATAAAATTACCATAGGCATTATGCCTATTACCAATAGGCCTATTACCAAACTATTCTTATTAGGAAAATCTTCACAGTGAAATGGAAAATTATAGGCTTGTGTTAATCTCAATATGTCACACAAGAATTTATGATAATGAAAAACTTTATGAGTCTATTTTAGCATAATTTACCTATGTATCAATTATCTCTAAATTTACACATGAACCCCAAACATATACCATTGGGCAGCAGAAAGCTGGCAATTTTCAGGTAAAAATAAACACTTAGAATAAGAGCTAGGTATTGAACTGGGTAAGCTTGGATCATCCTAAGTGTGAAGGTCTTTGTGGCCTCCCCCAGATTTCCCATTTTTCTCTGTCCTTGAACATGCAACAGAATGAAAGAAGAGCAAAGTTTTTTGTATCAAATTGCAAGAGTTAGAGCAGTGGGTAGGGCTTGTATGTTAATAACATTAACAGCGTTAAAGTGTTAGACGGGATTGTTCATTTTCTTCTTTAAATTCATGACCCTCTGGCCCAATGGTAATCATGCGATACAAATAAGAGAAGACCACATTTTTCTTTGAAAATTTAGGGGTCAGAATTCACCAGGCTTCCCTCCTCCCCTGTGTCACCTGGTTATTTTGCACCCATGCTTGCCAAAACAGTTACCGTTCATTTAGGTGGGGTCTGTGCTGCCCTCCTTCTCTGCTCTATGAGTTGCACTGAGGCAGGTGAGGGCCCCATCTCCACCTCATCCCCAGCACAGTGCTCAGCACCCAAGAGATTCTTCGTTGAACTGATGAGTAGGAACAAACCACTTACTCTTCAGTACAATGCTTGTGGCCAGCACAGGCAAAGAATTTTAAAAGTTTAATCACAGCAACAGAAGGAGTGAAAATTGAGAAGATATTGGAACACCATGAATGTCTGACTAGATTTGGAGTTCCCCCAGGTCCGGGAAGAGGTAGCCTATGCTCTGTGGATGTGAAGAAATCACTAGCCCAGCACCTAGTGGAGGGTCATTATTTCTTCAGGGCTTTGGAATCAGGTTCTTGCTGCCCTTGGCAACCCCCTCACCTGCCCAGACACATCCTGAGGCCAGCTGAGACATGGGACAGGCTGGGGAGGCACAGAAGTTGGTTTCCCCCAGGTGCTGCTCTCAAGTGCAATTCTAGTGCCAAGGAAACAGCGGGCTGCTTGGTCCTAAGACAAATCATTATAATGAGGAACTGGGTTTTCCATGGAGACCAGGGAGCAGTGTGGCAAACGCTGCCTGTTCTGAACCATTTGCCCAAGGGCTTGCCAATGACATGACAGCAGAGCGGCCTCTCATTTTGTTTTACTCCTAATCTAAAACCTTTTTAAAAAATGGAAAAACTTCAAATGATGTCAATCACAAAATATCTCTTCCTGGAGTGAGGGATCCATGGGAAAACACAGAAAAGTGGTTCTTTGCTGAGATTGCCCTTAATTCCGAGGATGGACCATCAGTAGCAGGCAACTTCAACAAAACCCATAGGTGCTCCACGGCCATATCAGTGAACTCTCCTTATTGGTACTTCCATTTATGTCTTATTCTTTGCAGCCTCATAAAGAAACATTTGCTGTCCATGTTGGCAAACCTAAAACAGCAAGAGGAAATGATTTTACTTCTCTGAACTGAGTTGACCAGTTGCTCAGCTGGGCAAAGACCACTCTTGCTTGATGGCTGGGGTAGCAATTCACCCTCTGAGTGGAATAACCCACAGGCCAGAACTTACCTTATGCCACTGACTTTTTGTGTTTGGCTTATAAATTATGTATTGCTTAAACTTCATATTCACCCATGGAGAACCATAAATTATTCCTACTCCTTTTCCCATACTCTATTCTTCTTGCTAGTGTTTTCTCTTACTGTAATTACCCTTAGCTATCAAAAATGGATATATTGTTTTTCAAAATGAAAATTAAAGAAGAAAGTGGCATTGGAATACAAAGCAGTGTTTTTTTTTTTTTAAAGAAAGGAATGCCAAGGAGAAGAGAAAAATTAAACCAAACTTGTTAGCAGAGTTTATACAAGAGATTACGTCATATTTTAATGAAGATCCTTTTCTAAAAATGAAATCACTTGGCCAGGACCATTTTGCCAAATATGCAGGAAATGTACCCAATGGGATTGCCAACATAATATTGTAATGGGTACTTCTGGAATGCAGTCTAGTGTTGTTATAAAAATAGGACATGGTGTTTAAAACAAGATTGCCTAATTGTGGGCACAAACAAAAAACACCTCCCAAAACAATAGGAAGAGGATCAAAGACTGTGGTTTTCCCCACTATTGGGAAGGGCAGGGGACCAGTCAAATTTTTCCTTATAAAATTCCCATGGATTTGCATTTTCTCTAACTTAACAACTAGAGGCCACCTCAGGAATGTGTCAGGAAAGTGTATGCATATTGTAGGAGTCTGTTCTCCAATGAGCAGACTGTGCACAGGGGAAAGGAGTGTGCTATTTATTTCAGAATAATTTGTAACCAGAATTACAGCAGATGAGAAATTTAATATTTTTGGCTAAGCACATTATCTGCATGTCAGATGGTGAGACCTGCTTGATCTCTAAGGCTGGTCCAGATGATCCATACAAGATGCTACAGCTGCAGGATTTGGGGGAATCTCCTTTAGGGAAGATTGCAGGCTTTAGAACATGCCCATGCCTTTCAGAGTCCTTTGAGGCTCCAAGCAAAATTTAATCAATGGATGCATTGACATGTCAGCATAATTCTAACATTTTAACACAGCTATGAGCAATTTGTAAGAACATATGGTGAACAGAAAAAGAACCCAAGAATGCCTCTGCAGAATGACACCAAGAGTGAAAATGAATATAAACGCAGAAAAAAAGACTGAAAGAAAACTCACCAGGAATGTGAAAACATTAATCATTGTTATGTCTAGATCATCAAATTACAGTCAATTTCTGTGCTATTTTAATCCTGTCAACAATGAGCATACATTAATTTATCACAAAAAGAAAATGAAAACCAAGCTACAGTGTTCATTTTCAAATATTATAAGGTTTTTTCCCAGTGTTTTCTGGATCCATCACAGGAATCCATTTTAATTTTAAAGAGTTAGTAGCTGGCCAGGTGAGCTGGGCTCTCAATGGTGGTTAAGATGAAAGGTGTGAAATGGCCAAGAGGAGAGATTTATGTGGCATGGTGGTGCCCTCTGGTGATTCTGGTGTTTAGTTCATTTGTACATTTTTCATTCATTCACTCATTCATTCACTCACTCACTCATTCAGTCAGTCACTCATTCAACAAAAAGCTATTGATGGCTTACCTGTGCTGCCAACACTGTATAGTACTGACCCAAGCAGACAGACTTGCCCTCTCTCTCCACAGAGCCAGTGCAAGGGGAGAGTCAACACCACTGAACATGCATCCTAATAACACCTGATGGGGCTAGCAAATTTGTTAGGGAAAAATCAGAACATACACAATGTAATTTTTGACACAATGCAGCTTTCAGTCTGAGAGGAAGGCTATGCTTAATCTGAAAGAAACCACTAAAAAATATACATAAAGTAGAGCATGAGGAATTTGTATAGAAGAATGAGAAAAAACTAAAAATAAAGAAGTGATCAGTGTAGGAACAAGTCAGTTGGGCAAAACTTCTTGGAGGAAGGACGTTGCTCCCTCAGAGGAAATAAACATGACATGAGATGATGCTTTAGGAGAGTATGTTCATGGGAGAGTGGAGGTTTTAGAGACAGGGCTGAACAGTGATGCTCTCTGGAAGGGGGCCGCTGGGTTATGCCAGCTGACTTTTGCTCACACCAGCGTGTCTGTGGGAACCCAAGTCACCCTTGTCAGTGCCCTGTCTAGATCCCCCTGACACTCCTGCTGGATGACGACATCACCGTCACGTTCAACTTCCATCTGCGGGACCAGTGACTGTAAAGTCAGGAATGTCTCAGGGAATTCCCAGTTTCCTGGCTCCTCCTGTTTTGTCCCCTATTTGAATCTCCTTGGCTCTTACTAGATTGGTTGTACAAAAAAAAAGTTTCATGTATTTCTACAACAGTGCAGGATACCTGGGAGCAATGACTGTCACCTTCAGGACGACCCACACTCTCAAAGTGAAGTGTCACAAAACAGATAAGGGCACAACATACTTTGACAGCAAGTCCACACCCAGAAATTCTGGAAAAACTAACCACAGACACTTGTTAGACTTGCTGGGTTGCTGTAAGCTCATCTAAAAGGAAATGAAACTAGAAAAAAAAAACAAAAAAAACCCTCTAAGACATTGAAGAGGAGAAACAAGCCTGGGTCTAAGATCAAGGGGGTGGATCAAGGTGGCTTGCAGGGTGGGGCCCTGCCAACAAGGGGGAACCCGCAGGTGCCTCATCTCCAAAGCAGGTGGGACCCAGACCCACCTCCATCCCCCCCACACGATAGTGGAGGTTACCAGAAGGACCCAAGCTTTGCCTTCTTAGAAACATTTATGTCTCAGTAAATGATCTCCTATGAAAAACACACATTACTTCACTATCATGACATCTATACTAATTCTGCTGTTACATTTGACAGCTGATCTGTCCTCCTACTATGACTCAGATGGAAGAGGGTTTTCCCAAAACATGTCAAAATTTGATATTTAAATTTGTATAGCTATCTGCATCTGGTTTATCTCAAAATGAATCTTCACCAAAGCCCAGAGGCTCTACTAGAGGCTAGTAATGAACACATACTTAAGAATCTCTGGGCAACCAGGAGTTATGTGCCACTGGGCATAAGAATTGGCCCATAAGATGCTACAAATGGGACCAGTAGTCTTAACCCCTAGGGTGCCTGGAAGCTGTCTGGAAGAACAAGCAGCAAGTCAATAGGTTTTGAGAGAGCAAGGGATCATCATATTGGATTTATGCCTAAAATGTCCTCCAAGTGCAGCCACGTCGGTTATCCGGAAACTGACTTGTAATCAGCAGTCTTGGAGGGAAGTTGGAGAGAAGGATGTATTAAAAAGAAGACAGCTGTGGCATCTACCAAACTTCTTCCTTCCTTAGCAGGTCTTGAGTGAATACTGCTTTCTAGAATTCAATTTCCTCATGCTTAATATATGAAAGAGCTGAGCTAGATAACACAGCTGTAGCATCCTCCAACTGTGAGAATTTTATGTAAAAGGATATTTGTGTATGCATCTCTTTACAGCATTTCTTATCCAGCAGAATTCATTATAATAACATCATCAGTGTACTGGTAACAGACACTGATAACATGAAGGGGGAAAAGAACTTAATTTTATCTATTTACTTGTCTTGTTCTGTGCATGCATCCCTTTAACTGTCTTTTCTCCCTTCTGAATAAAGCAACTAACAAATATCAGTGGTGTAGTGTGTTTCTACCTAACAAATTTCTCTGTGAATCTTGTAAAGTTTATCTAGAAACTGATTTGGGGCAGAGCGTGAGCAACACAAGCAAAGGCTGACATTTCCTTCAGATTGAATTTCTTAACCAAAACAAAACTCAGATCACCTGGGAGGAGCTTGAGAATGGACCACTTGCAGGTACCTGAATTCAATGGATTTTTTACCAACCTACCCCCCAAAGCCATATTGGCACCTAATCAAAACAAATTGTTTCTAATTAGAGTGGAAAGTATGTGGTGTATACATTGTAATATTTTACATTTTCCAGCAGCCTCCCTCTACAAAACAAAGGAAGAATAATGTAACATATTTTATAGCTGTCTTAAGTAGTAGACCATTGCTTTTGGCTGGTAGATATAAAATTCCTTATTGATGACCCAAGACCACACTCTGAATCCCTGAATAATAGCTTTAAAATAAACTCCAAGTGCAAATCTATGCTTTCTGTTCTTAATTCACAGATTAAATATTGCTCATGGGCATGGTCACTTCATGTCACTGCTGTCTTCTTCTGAAATAACATGGCCAGTGTCCAGTTTTTTTCAAGTCATTATGGGTAAATCTCATTTACCCAACAAACCATTTACTGAGAAGCTACTATGTGTAGGGCAGTGTACTGTGTACAAAATACAAACTAAAGGAGCACTCCTGGCTATAACTAGCTCGCAGCCATGGGGAAGAGGCATTTCAGTGAACAACGTGATTTCAACCTCAGGAAGCCTAAAGAACAGCATGGCTATTTCTCATGTGGGGGAACTTCAGGGGAGCAGAAGTTTGGGAATGATGGGCAGAGTTCAGATTTACAAACTGTGGTTTGATGGGCTTGTAAATCACATAAACAGAAGATGAATTAAAAATGTGGGTTTGGATCTTGGGAAGGAGGGAAGGGCTGGAGAGAGGAAGTCTAGTATGTGGCCAATGTCAAAATGGGCCCTGATGCCCAGGAAGAGGGAGCTGGGGAAAGAAGACCTGGCCCCCGATGCCTGTCTGGTGGTTTTACACTGTCCTGTACCTGCCAGGGCAGCCTAAGCCAGCTCCACAGCACAACTACACAAAAGCCTTAACGTCCACTGGAAAGTAAATGTGTATGTCTGTGTGTGCATGTGTGTTGAGGTGAAGCAAGGAGACTGGCAGGAGAAAGATGGAGTAATTCCTCCTAGTTTTAGTTTAAAAGCCCAGAATGGACCATTTAACTACAGCCGCCATTTTTTCATCTGATGAACAAGTGCAGATTTTAGAGTAATTCACTGTCTTTTTCTCCACAACAGCACAGACACTAGGAATAGACAACCATTGATTGATGTTTTATTAACTTTAGATATTTGTGCTCAAAGTCAATTCAGTTATTTGTGAAAATACTTTGTTTTATGTCTTTCCCAGTATTAACTGTCATGCTTTTATAAAATTAAAATTAACTTTGTAAAAACTCAGTTAAAATGTATCCCAAATTGAAATTTAAAAGACAATGTAGAGAAGAGGTGGTTATCAAACTAGTACTTGGAAAAATATATATTTTATATTTTAATCAACTCAAAAGAATAAAAAAAAAATTGAATGAAAAAGTAGTGAATAAAATACAGCAGGGAGGTAAAATAGATTATTTAATACATTTTTTATCTTGACATTCAGAATCATTCAGTTCAATAAAGTTTTAAGATTGAAGATTTGGTACACATACTGTAATAAAAAATCCACCCAGTCTCCACCCAAATTTTTGTATTTTAAATATTTCATTCCTTTATTTACTTGCTTACTTGAGAAATGACTCGGGAAACTTACCAAGACACCCAACCTAGAATGTGTGTCTAGTGTGGTGTTTAGAATTTCATTTTGAATCTGCTCCACTGTACAAGATGGAGAATGAATGAGTCTCACACTGCAAGTCCCTCCACCACAGCCAAAATGGTTTTGGCTGGAAAAGGCGAGAGCAGGTTCCATCAGACACCCACCCAGTGAAAAGACCACATCAGAGAAGCATCCCAGGACTAGCTTTGAGCATTGCTGTTTCCTGTGAAGCCTCTAAGATTAGCTTCCTTGGGGACTCACCAAAGACAAGCAGATGAAGTGCTTTGCCCATTATTATCTGTATAGGAGTCCAAAGATAGAAGAGCAGATACTAAATAGTATATGTTTACCTTGAAAGATTTGCTTGTTGTCCTTCCTGGCAATAGTAAGACATCAGCCATCATGTTCTCTGGTAACAATTTACTGAACATCCAAGAAGGACCTTGCTAAACTTTTCTATTTTACCTTTGTCTATCCTCAGATGCAGGATCATCTAAGGAGGGTTTCTAGTGAAATACAGTGATCCAAGAGGAAAAATACTGGGTTGGAGAAATTTAGGTCTTGTTTCAGACTTACCATTTATTAATTGTGCTCTCGGCTGAGTTACTTGTCTCTACTCTTTACATTCCTCATGGGCAGAGAAGGGATGGATATGTCCCCCTCACTCCATCCACATGGGTGCTGTAGAGATAACATGAGGTTTACATTGAAAGATAAAATCTGTGCTATAAATGAAACTGCCCATACTTCATTTGTCTCTGAACGCAGAGCTCATCACTTTCTTGTAAGTTAGGTAGTGACATGCTTGAGATTTAAAACATGGGATCCCTTTAGAATCCCAAGAAGAAATCTGCATTGAGAGACCTCTTGTGAAAATGGTGACACTTCATTCAACTTTTATTACTTTATGCCACCTATGTGTCTCTGAAATTACTTTCGGTGATTCTAGTGATTTGTTGGTGAGGAAGGTAAATGGTGGGCAATTTTCAGTGACTGCAGGCTATCATCAAATGCAATTTCTGTTAATTCAGGCTGACATGGGAGGTAACACAGATTTGTGCTGATTTTTTCAAGGGCATATTTTGAGGGACTGGAAACTTCAGCCTGAGTTGTGCTACACTAACTGAAGAGTGTATGTGTTTTTAAGTTCATATTTAACAGCAGTTTACAAAATAGATTTTCAAAGAACTGAGCATAGAGGACTATTTCAGTATCACATAATGTAGGAGACCTGTTACTCCAGGTAGGAAGCAGAGGTATCTCTAGGGTCTCTGTTTGCTCTCTTTCTCCTCCAAGGAGCAGGAAGAGGGTTTAATTATTTAGTGGTGAGCCAATTCTTGGTAGCAACCACTTTGAGTAAAGTGAGGGCTTTTGTAGTTGCTTCCATTGCTTTGCAGGTCAGAGCACAATCAACTGATCCTTGAGGAAGGAAACTGATTTTTAAGCAAATCATGTGACCCTTTTTTCATTTGAAATGGTTGAACAATAATGCCAAGAAGAGAACTCTGGCCAAGAAAGGGCAAAAATAGGGAACAAACTGCAGCAGCAGAAGGAGAACTTCAACTTCATCACCAAAGCTGTGCTCTTCTTATCCAAATGAATATAAAATACAAATATGTAAAGGTGACATTTCTAGTCACAAGTGGCTGTTTGCTTTGTTATCCTCTTTACTTTTAGTATTTCTTAACTTAAAATGAGAGATAGTGAGAAGGCAAAGATGAAGAAGACCAAGACAAAGAAGATAAAGGAGAAAAGAGATCGTGACAACCATTGGTACAAAGGTCAGGTGCAAATCACAGCAGTAACATGCAGTGAAGGCCAGATATGTCCTCCTCACCCAAGGTCAACTACAGAAGGCTTTCAGAAATACAGATTCCTGGATCACAACATAGATACCTTGAACCAAAATTTCCCAGGAGAAAAGGTGAAGGAATCTGTGTTTTTGAAAAGGAGGTTCTTAAGCTTAGCAGAATTTTAAAATGACCTCATTAACCCCACCAAGATGGCCCCAGCCTATATCTTGGGGAGCTACTGCACAAAGCTACTGCACACCTTGAACTAGCCCTGTCCCCACCAACCTGGTCATGCTAGTCTCTCAAGAGACACCTTCCAAAAAAGAGGGTGTCCCAGACAGAGACCAACTCCACCACCGACTGGAGGCATTGTCCTGCATGGTCCTCAAACTCTCCATATCTCAGTGGCTTTATCTCTAAAAGGTGGGGGTGATGCCTGTATTACAGGGATTGGGAGAGCAACTGATGAACTGCCTGGATGTCCACATGCCTTGCATAGGACATAAGATGGAGAATGTGAGTTGTTCTGCCGAAAACCAGAAGAAAGCACCAACATAAACCATAACATGTGTGGACTGGCTGTGTATCTGAGCTGTGTTAGTTTCTATGAGCTCTCTATAAATAAACATTTGTTTTCCTTTGTTCTTGGGTTAAAACAATTACCCACTTTTCTTGCTTTGCCTTTTTCAGCCAATGTGCCAAAGCTTCTTTGTTTTATAAAATGTCTTCCTGTATTACCCAGTCCTTTTCCTTCTGATGATAAAAGACCACCAAACAAAACAAAACACGTTTTTATCTTAGTTCATCAAGTTTCTTTACCTCGGTAGCCCTGCTGTCATGTTGCTTATTCCATTCTAGAAGATATGCCAGGCCAAGTTTCTAAGAGTCTGTGATCAGATGCTTTCAAATGAGGACATTTTAAGATGCTGGGTCAGGAAAAACTCAGTGAGGTTTGCAGTCCTCCTACTTCCCTTCAGCTGACATTCCTGTGTCGATGCCAATATGGAAATGCACTTGTTTTCCAGGCTTTCTTTCTTCATATCTCATTAGGATTCTACAATGTTGCAAAATAAAACCACTTCAAGGACAGTCAGATGTGTGACCAATGCAAAACTCTAAAATCCCACATTATTCTGATTTATTTGCTTTCTTTCCATTAAATCACCAAACCAAGACTATCAAATTTATTGTACATGGCAAAAGACATGACAGGTAGTTGCCCAAGACACTTTTACAATCCTTTTGGGAGAAAATCTGAAAATCTGTCAATTTTAGATTTCTGTACACTTTGGATTTCTAAAGTATAATTGCAAATTATACTTTTGTTTTTGCCAAACTTTCAAGCTTGACATAATTGGAGCTTCTAGATTTCTCCAATTTTCTCCTCTTAAAACAACTCAGCCATCTAGGTTTGCTTCACTGGAGTCAAACTTATAAACCACAATTTATAGTTTCCTGTGATGGCCTGGACAAGCAAAGTTCTAATTTATAGCTAACCAAAAAGGTCCCAAAGTGTCTGTCTTACTGATGATTTTAACTTAATTTTGTCCTTTTATTAAACTATCTGACCTTAGATAGTATTACAGATGAGTCACAGTCATATGACAGGCAAAAGAAAACATTTTGGATATAGGGTCCTGCTTAGAATTTGGCCTCAAAAACATCCCCTGCTGGTGTGTTCAGTATCACAAAGACAGCAGGGTACCATCAGAAATGTTTGTATCAAAAAGTGAACACCAGGGCTTCCCTGGTGGTGCAGTGGTTGTGAGTCCGCCTGCCAATGCAGGGAACATGGGTTCGTGCCCCGGTCCAGGAAGATCCCATATGCCGCGGAGCGGCTGGGGCCGTGAGCCATG
>NW_006772849.1:0-223 GCF_000442215.2 Lipotes vexillifer | reverse complement strand
ATATGTTCCCATATCTCTTCCCTCTTGCGTCTCCCTCCCTCCCACCCTCCCTATCCCACCCGTTCAGGCGGTCACAATGCAACAAGCCGATATCCCTGTGCCGTGTGGCTGCTTCCCACTCGCTCTCTACCTTACGTTTGTTAGTGTATGTATGACCATACCTCTCTCTCGCTTTGTCACAGCTCACCCTTCCCCCTCCCCGTATCCTCAAGTCCGTTCTCCA
>NW_006772848.1:0-2663 GCF_000442215.2 Lipotes vexillifer | reverse complement strand
CTTACAGAAGCCAAAATGTGCTGTTAGCCCTGAAGCTGTTCTTCCGTTTCTTTCGTCACAGCAAAAAAAAAAGGTAGACAGTTGGATGGATTTAGGATTGGACTTTTTACAAAGTCTAGTATGATGCCAGGGCATGGGGACAAGGGAAATGATAGAAGAAAATGGTTAGAGGTAAACCAAAGCACAGATGAGATAATGAAAATTATACCACATCAGAATAATTGTATTCAGTGATAGATAATTCTCTCCTTGATTCTCTTTCACCTTGTTAACATCTAGCTTCAGCCTGAATTTTCTTCTTTTTTTTCTATTTAAAAAACGTGCATTTTCCTTCAATATATTTTAACCATCTCTCATGCCCACAATATATTGGAACACGGCACTTAATCTTACTCAAAAACTCAAATACAATGAACAAAGTTCAGTCCTCTTTTCACTTGTGTTCCAGAAAACACCTTTGTCTTCTTGGAAATTCTCTATCTTTACTTTTAATGAACCACTTTTCCTGATTCTACACCTAGCTTACAATACAGTTTTTAAAAATCTGATTATTTTTTAAATATATGTCACCTGAATGGTGTTGAATTCATCTGCTATGTGTTCAGTTGAAATCTCAATCTACCCAGTTTGGAATTAAAGTTCCTTGCATAATCTATATCTCAAACTGTTGCTAAAAATAACCTCAGAATATCTCTTACATGTGCCAAAAATATTCACTTGATCCAAGAGAAATAATACTACAATCTTGAGGCTACTCACTCTGATGATTGTATCAAAAAATAATGCCAAACTCTGATTTGACATAGCCACAACCATCACCAAGACTAACTGAAGGAGAGTTAGAACCCCACTGTTGCCTAATAAATTCTTGAATAGCTTAGCTACCTTTTTTAACATTGAAAAGAGAACAATATCTATACTAACCAAGTGCTTGGATTCCTAACACACTACTGAGTCCATTTGTAAATCCTGATATTTTTTTGCCTGGGTGCATACCTCTACCAAGGTAATATGAGAGAAGATAGGTTACTGTTATTTAGAACCACCAGTCCCTTTGGATCCTAAATTCTTCTGCTATGTCTAAATAACAGTAATAGGCTCATTTATTTTTTAATGGCATTTATCATTAGGGTTATACTGACCTTCCCTGAAATCTGACTTCTTCAGTTGCTCTGTGCTCCCCTTCCTGACAAATACTTGGCATTTCTGTAAATATCTGAATCTATACCATAGAGGGAATTATGTTAATGCCACTGGTTATCACTGTTTACCTATAGGTACTCTGAGAGAATGGTATTTCTAACTCTTTATATTTAATCACAACTTTTGCCTTGCAAGAGTCATAATCAATAAAATTAGCAGAAAATATAAGTGCACTTATTAGTTACTTATTTAATATCAATGTGACTTCCAGGGGTCATTCAAAAGGTCAAGCCAAAGGGGTGAAAGATCTATACATCTCTTTACATAAAGTAGAAAAATTATGTTTAGAAAAAAATTACCTAAAACTCAAAGCCAGTGTATTGAGAGTGAATATCTGGGAACCACAGAGTAGATAATGGTGAAGATTTCTAATGCATATGTATTTCGCATAATAAATTTTTCATGATAGACACTTAACAAGAAAACAGTTTGTATCACTAGTATGCAAATATATACAAATTAAAGTAGTGATTTTACAGAAAGGCAGATTTCAACGATGTAGCAACATTTGTGCATGTGTGTTGTGTATGTATATTTTTGGTTAATTTTCATTGTCTGGAAGGGAATACACAGTGCTGCTGGGAGTACAAACTGAAGTTACATTTTAAAGGGCATTTTAGTATAATGTGTCCAACAGTTTTCAATAAATTATTCTAAGAAAATTATTAAGAACCTGTCTCTAGATTTATGTATAAATATGTGTATTACAGCAAGATTTATAGAAACTGAAGACAATAAAAAATTTCTATTATAAAGAAACTGAATAAATTGTGATATAATTATGGAAAAGACTTTGAAAGATTTTTGAAGAATAGTTACAATGTATAAAATTAGGAAATGTTTAAAAGCAAGTTGCTGAATAGAGTTAAAAAACATACACCAGTTTGAAGTATAAAAAACATTTAAAATAAAAAACATTTAAACATCAGTATGTTAACAAAATGTACATTTGGGACTAGGATTTCAAGATGCTTATAGGCTTGTGTGTGTGTGTGCAAGAAATAAAAATAAATAGGTAAGAGATGATAGATGTGTATAATAATCTTAATAAAAAGTTTAAAAACTTGATTAACTAGAATATACGGGTGTTTTGCTAGAAAACTTAGGTCAAAATTGTAGCCTGTATTTTATAAACTCAGAATCCCTGACCTCACTCTCTCTTCTGAATCAGACTCTCTGAAGAGGACACTGGAATCTGAGTTTTAAATAGATGCCTCAAGCGATCATTAAGCACTCTACATTAGAGGGAAAAAAAGAGGATGCTTATATAGGAGAACGAAATAGCTTCCACTTAGTTTGAAAGGAAATGGTATTCTCAAAACAGTGCCAGGCGGCTTCCCTGGTGGCTCAGTGGTTGAGAGTCCGCCTTCGAGGCAGGGGAGACAGGTTCGCGCCGCGGTCGGGGAGGATCCCATATGCCGCGGAGCGGCTGGGCCCGTGAGCCATGGCCGCTGGGCCTG
>NW_006772847.1:0-558 GCF_000442215.2 Lipotes vexillifer | reverse complement strand
AGGGAAAGGAAGAACATAGAAGAAGGAATCAATGAAAGTAAAATAAAACCACTTACTGTTCTTATTCTTAGCTTTTCTAAAAGATAACTGCTTGTTTAAAGTAATAATGGTAACAACATATTCAATAACTATATCACACTGGAAAGTGAAATGAATGACAGTATTGCCATTAGGAACAGGAGGAAGGAATGGGGAAGACTCTGATATAAGGTACCTGTAGTACACATGAAGCGGTGTAGTGCTATTTGAAGGTGGACTTTGATTAGCTATAAATGTATATTGCAAACTCTAGGGTAACCACTTAAATTTGTTTAAAATCATAACCAATATGCTAAAGGAGAAGATAAAATGGAATCATATACAATGCTCAACTGAACACAGAGAAGGCAGAAAAAGAGGGGAAGAAAGGAAAAAGAATGAGTGTAATGAATAGGAAACAGTTATAAATATAGTAGATGTTAATTCATCTACGTCAATAATGACTTTAGGAACGAGGGGAAGATGGCGGAAGAGTAAGACATGGAGATCACCTTCCTCCCCACAGACACACCAGAAATA
>NW_006772846.1:0-1780 GCF_000442215.2 Lipotes vexillifer | reverse complement strand
ACAAGGATCTCCTCTATGGCACAGGGAACTATACTCAATATTTTGTAATAACTTATAAGGGAAGAGAATGTGAAAAAGGAATCACTGTGCTGTACGCCTGAAAGTAACACGACATTGTAAATCAACAGACAACAACAACAACAAAAAACCAAAGAGGTCATAGAAGTTCTTATGAGATTCCGTAAGAGAAGCCAAATGAGGACGGGAGAGATGGCTTTTGAATCAATTCAGAGGAGAAGTCGCAGAGAAACTCGTCTTTGACCTGAACTTGAGTTTCCATTAAGATTGCAACACAGGGATATTACAGATGAAGGTAATCACATAAACTTACTGTACTGAAACTTGCAGAGGTTATGAGTGTTGTTCAAGATCCCAGAGCAAGTACATTGTGGAATCAGAATTTTAAGTGAGGCCTAATGACCTAAAAACAAAGAAAAGAACAAGCTCTTTCTGTGATACCATGTTGCCTTTGAAGTCGGTTTTTTGGTGGTTTGGTAGAAACTGGTTCCAGTGTTTCTTGCAGGAATGACTAGTTCTGTCCCCCCGCGGCCCCCCAGCCCCGAGTTGATCCTCAAAGTTTCCTTTAGAATGGAGTTGCTAAAATGCAGACATACAAGTATTCACGACGCCTGTGTCCAGTCATTTCTCCTGCCATTGCTACTTCACTTCTAGGATTATATGAACAATTCACTGTCTTGAATTATGCTTTTCTCTCCTCCAAGAATTCCTTTCTCCCTGTGGGGCATCTGGGAAACCCACTTCATTTTTCAAAACTCCATTTTGTGCAGTCTTCTTTTTAGTGTTGTGATGACACACTCCTTTTTGCTTCCCTTGCACTTCTGCATGCCTGATTGTTGCACTCGCTACACTGTATTGTAATTGTATTTTTTACATATCTCTGTCTTCTCCTGGGCAACGTTCCTTGGGGCCAGGGACTACCTTTTTTCATCTACTGATGTTGCCTTAGCATGTTACTTGTGAAGTAGTTAGTTATAAAAATGAGATTTGATTAAATTAAAAATTGTTGTATACATATTAGTTATTATCATTTACAGATATAACAGGAAAGAATATTACTGTTGGTGCTGAAAGTTCACTTCTATAAATGGTGGTGGTACTTGACTTCACTTACATTATTTTTCCCACTATTTTATATCTTTCTACCTCGTATCTCTTCTTTATTTCCATCTGTGTTTCTTTATTAGTAAACCAAGAAAAACAGGTATGAGGGTAGGGCTAGGCTATACTTGGCTGGAATAGTAAAGAAATTGTGTGGGGTTTTGGTGAGAAAATCCTGAAGCATACAGGTCTGCATCTTCCCTTTGAGACATGTGGAGGGGTCTGCTTCTAAAGAGTTTTATTAGCAACTAATCAAGATGTTTTTGCACAAGCCTCCTGATTAGCTGTTGGTATACTAAGAGTGAATCAGAGTTAGTGTAGTTTCTGATTTGTTTTACATTTTCAGTGTGGATGATCTTCTTTTTTTCTTTCACACACACACATTGTATTTTATTTTTACAAGAGGTAAATAAATTGACACCAAGCATTGTAAATGGATGACCATAACAACAGCAACAATGATTGCAATTACCAAACATGAAATACACTATGTCATAATATTGACATTCAGTCCAGGAATCCTCCACAGTAACAGCTCCTTTACTTTGCAGTGAAAATAGATTTGTATATTTTTTGCCTCTGAGTCCTTGTGGGATATTTTTTTTATTCAAACAGTCACAAAAATTATAATCATCCTCATCAGTTCACTCAGTCCCATGTA
>NW_006772844.1:0-229 GCF_000442215.2 Lipotes vexillifer | reverse complement strand
CCGCGTTTGAGGTTGGGAACCACCGCTGTGATTTTTGCCTCGGTTCCGTTGACCACTTTCATCACACTGTCCGCCGTTGTGAAGCGAATGCGATCGCCAACTGAAATGGCGATGTTTTCAAAATACCTTTTGCCTATCGCACGAATGACAACCTCGTCGGTCGAAACCTCACCCTTGTCCTGGAAGCCTTTGCGGATGGCTTGATTGAGTGTTTTAAGATCGGCGTTGG
>NW_006772843.1:0-2262 GCF_000442215.2 Lipotes vexillifer | reverse complement strand
CAAAAAAAAAAAAAAAAAAAAAGTGTAAAGAAACATGACATTAAATACAATGCATGGTCCTTAACTGGATCATGTACCAGGAAAAAAAAGTACCATAAAAAACAGTATTAGGACAACTGGAAAAATGTGAATATAGGCTATATATAATATACAGTTGATCCTTAACACGCGTTTGAACTGTGAGGGTCCAGTTATAGGTGGATTTTTTTCAATAGTACAATAAATGCCACAGTACTACATGATCTGCAGTTAGTTGAATCTGCAGATATGGAACTGCAGATACAGAGGAACTGTGGATGTGGAACTGAATATTCAAAGGGCCAACAATAAGTTATATGCAGAATTTCCACTACACGCAGGGTTGGTGTTCCTGACCCCCATGTTGTTCAAGGGTCAACTTAATAGTATTTTACCAATGTTAAATATCCTGAATTTTTAAATCATATTGTGGTTATGAAAGAGAACATCTTTGTTCTTAGGAGATATGCACTTTAGTATTTAGGTACTGCAACTTATTCTCAAATGGTTCAGTAAGGTAATAATAAGGACAATAATATGTGTGTGTGTGCTGTGTGTGGAAAGAGAGAGAATATGAGAATTCATTATACTATTCTTGCAACTTACTGTTTGAAATTTTTTCAAAACAAAAAGTTTAAAAAAACTGATGCTAGACATGATTTAAACAACATATACACATAAAAATTACCTTTAAAGGATCCACGAGTTCCAAGGTATGTTTTAGGTATATTAAATTTGTTATCTTTGATTCAGCTGCATTAATCTGTTAAGATAAAAATCCAAATGTGGACACCATAAATATTTAACACATTAATGGGTTTTCCTATTGAACATTCTACACTTACATTTCCCATACATTTTTATTTATCAACCTAGGCAGGATAACAGCCTAGACAATGATTACAAATTACTGACCCATCATGATAAGCCTAATGCACTAGTCTCCTGTGAGTCTGACAGTGAGAAGAGTTCACCTCACTGTATCCAACTTTCATTTCTATATAAAACCCTTTGTGTCCAGCTTAACCCACAGTAGCAACAGGAGATACAATTCAATACTGACCAGCATTAAGAGACTAAGATTAATTTTAAAAGGCAGAAAAGACACTGATAAATGGATGATACTTGAAAAACTCAATCCAAACCTCCCAGATAGTTATAGAACATGAATTTCCCTCACTGGTTCCTGTTTATGCAAGTAAAACAATTTTCATAATTCCAGTGGTCCAAACTAATTATAGTTTTTCAAAATAAAGCAACATCAACATTCTAAATTTTATAAATAAATTTTTTGAAAATCAAATCATACCATCTCCAAAGCCAAACACTGGTACTAAACCTGGGGAAATGAGGAATGTTTGTGAATGGAGTAATTTACCAATACTGACAAGGAGTTTTAGGATATTACAATTATGTAATATGCTTGATATAGAGCTGTTTTGTTATTTTTATTGAAATATAGTTGATTTACACTGTTGTATTAGTTTCAAGTATACAGCAAAGTGATTCAGTTTTACATATATATAAATATATCAAGAATATATAAAGATTAAATAATATGTAATACATATTCTTTTTTTACATTCTCTTCCATTATAGGTTATTACAAGATATTGAGTATAGTTCCGTGTGCTATTATAGTAGGCCCTTGCTGGTTTTCTATTTTATATACAGTAATGTGTATATTTTAATCCCAAACTCCTAATTTATCCCTCCCCCTCTCCCACTTAGTAACCACAAGTTTGTTTTCTATGTTTGTGAGTCCATTTCTGTTTTGTAAATAAGTTCACTGTGTCATTCTTTGGATTCCACATAACGATATCATATGGTATTTTTCTTTCTCTGTCTTGCTTACTACACTTATCTTGATAATCTCTATGTCCATCCATGTTGTTGCAAATGGTGTAATTTCATTCTTTTTTATGGCTAATATTCCATTGTGTGTGTGTGCGTGTGTGTGTGTGCGTGTGTATACATGACATCTTCTTTATCCATTCATCTGTCAATGGACACTTAGGTTGCTTCCATGTCTTGGCTACTGTTGTTTTTTTTTCCTTTAATAAATTTATTTATTTATTTTTGGCTGCATTGGGTCTTCGTTGCTGCACGTGGGCTCTCTCTAGCTGCAGCGAGTAGGGGTAACTCTGTTGCGGTGCGTGGGCTTCTCATTGCAGTGGTTTATCTTGTTGCGGAGCACGGGCTCTAGGTGCGCGGGCTTCAGTAGTTGTGGCTTGCAGGCTCTAG
>NW_006772841.1:0-1590 GCF_000442215.2 Lipotes vexillifer | reverse complement strand
TGAGGATTAGCGTACGTGTTAGGGCACAGGTTAGTGTTAGCGTACGGTTTAGGATTAGGGCACCGGTTAGGGTATGACTTCGTGTCAGGGTTAGTGTCAGGGTTAGGGCTAGGGTTAGGGTTAGGGAACGTGGATGGTTTAGGGTTCAGATTTGGGTACGACAACTGTTGATGGTTAGCGTATGTGTTAGGGCACGGGTTAGTATTAACCTATGGTTTAGGATTAGGGCAAGGATTAGGGTAAGTCGTTGGGTCAGGGTTATGTTTAGGGTTACGGTTTTTTTTAGGGTTAGGGAACGTGGACCGTTTAGGGTAAAGGTTAGGGTACGACAATGGTTGAGGGTTAGCATACATGTTAAGGCATGAGTTAGTGTTAGCGTACGGGTTAGGATTAGGGCACGGTTTAGGGTAAGGCTTCGGGTAAGTGTTAGGTTTAGGGTTAGGTTCAGTGTTAGGGTTAGAGAACGGGGACGGTTTAGGGTACAGTTTAGCATACAACAACAGTTAGGGTTAGGGTTAGGGTTAGGGTTTAGGATCGGGGACGGTTTAGGATACAGTTTAGGCTACGACAACGGTTGAGGGTTAATGTACGTGTTAGGGCACAGCCTAGTGTTAGCGTATGGATTAGGATTAGGGCACGGGTTAGGGTAAGGCTTCGGGTAAGGGTTATGGTTAGGTTCAGGGTTAGGTTTAGGTTCGGGTTAGGGTTAGGGTTATGCAACAGTGATGGTTTCGGTTAAATTTTAGGATGCGACAACGTTTGAGGGTTAGCGTACGTGTTAGGGCACATGTTAGTGTTAGCGTACGGGTTAGGATTAGGGAACGGTTTAGGGTAAGGCTTCAGTTAAGGGTTATGGTTTGGGTTAGGGTTAGGGTTAGGGTTAGGGAACGGGGACGGTTTAGGGTACAGGTTAGGGTACGACAACAGTTGAGGGTTAGCGTACGTGTTAGAGCACTGGTTAGTGTTAGCGTATGGGTTAGGATTAGGGCACTGGTTAGGGTAAGGCTTCGGGTAAGGGTTAGGGTCAGGGTGAGGGTTAGGGTTAGGGTTAGGGAAGGGGAGAGTTTAGGGTACAGGTTAGAGTAAGACAGCGGTTGAGAGTTAGCCTACATGTTAGGGCACGGGTTAGTGTTAACGTACGGGTAAGGATTAGGGCACGTGTTACGGAAAGGCTTCGGGTAAGGTTTAGGGTTAGGGTTAGGGAACGGGGACGGTTTAGGGTGAAGATTAGGGTACGACAACGGTTGAGGTTTAGCGTACATGCTAGGGTACGGTTTAGTGTTAGCATACGGGTTAGGATTAGGGAACGCGTTAAGGTAAGGCTTCAGGTAAGGTTTAGGGGTAGGGTTAGGTAAGTGCGACGTTTCAGGTACAGGTTAGTGTACGATAACGGTTGTGTGTTAGCGTGCGTGTTTGGGCACGCTTTAGTGTTAGCATACGGGTTAGGATTAGGGCACGGGTTAGGGTAAGGCATCGGGTAAGGGTTAGTGTTATGGTTAGGGTTAGGCTTAGGGTTAGGTAACGGGTACATTTTACGTTACAAGTTAGTGTACGCAAAGGGTTAAGGGTTAGCGTACGTGTTAGGGCACG
>NW_006772840.1:0-437 GCF_000442215.2 Lipotes vexillifer | reverse complement strand
TACTTAATTCATTCAGGGCTCGGGATGAAACCTGGATTTACCACATCTACACACACAGTTCTGAGAGACAGAAGGCTGGACACTAGGCGCTGATAGGATTGGTGAGGTTTCTTAAGCAAAGGCAAAGCCTTTGAAGTCATACTGCATGGTATCCATTCCATGGAGCCCAACTCCCCAGGTTTAATGGATTCTTCCTTCCGCTAAAACATTCATGGGAAACCCAGAGTATGGTCCACCGTGTGATCGGGCATCGTTCCTAAAATGCATCTCAGTTTACGTGCCCTGGAACACGTGTTGTCCTTTCAAGACGCTTTCCTGACACTCCTCACACTTGCAGTGTCAGTGCCTTTAACATCCTTTTTGGCACACTTTGGGATTTCTGTGTAAAATTCACAGGAATGGGGAGAACCAAGGAGAGACCAGCTGTAGGTGTTTGG
>NW_006772839.1:0-237 GCF_000442215.2 Lipotes vexillifer | reverse complement strand
ATTAAGGAAATTAAAAGCACTATAATGTGGGCTAGAAGTAACACTGAACTAGACATTGTTGAATCTGGATTCTGGTTTTTGCTTTACCATTGACTAGGCCCTTACCCACTAGAATATAGGCTCTATCTGTTGTATTCTATCTGTTGTATTGCTGAAGGTAATGCAGTATATCTAGTAGGTGTCTTATACATACTAGACTAGACTGGACATGACACCTCGTAGATGCCAGTGAATTAA
>NW_006772836.1:0-226 GCF_000442215.2 Lipotes vexillifer | reverse complement strand
CCCACTAAATCTTCTCAACTCCTAACCTAACACCACAGAAGCTCCAAATCATTTGTATTGTGGTATGCATTGAGTTTTTACTTTCCTACCTGTAGAGGTCAATCAGGTCCTGTCAGGAAAGGTACGGCACACTGAAATTTAGGAACTTGAGGACAGTTTAACAAAGGGACCATTTACAAAAGTGTGAGCACAGGGTAGGGAAACTAAAAGGGATTGTACAATACCC
>NW_006772835.1:0-581 GCF_000442215.2 Lipotes vexillifer | reverse complement strand
TATTTCAATTGAAAGTTGTATTCATTTTAACACGTATTAAATTTATCACACAATGAATGCGTAGTATATGAATATGTAATGAGCATTCGAAATATATTTAAACTATTAAATATTCATGAATAAATATCCATATACTACCAGAAAAACAGAATACATTTGCCAAGAGAGTTGATGTCCTTTATATGGGGGACTGCGATATTCATCTCAATACTATAAGGATATAAACTGATTTCAACTGGGGCAGTAAACAGGAATATTTGTGGAACTGAGGAAGTATGGAAAAAAATGACCAATCTTTGATATTTTTCTAGCCAGTTCCCATATCCCATATCCTAAAATTAATATTTCACCTGCTGCTCCGTTCTACATCTCTGCAAGACTTCAGAAAGATGTTCACTGATCACTTCTAGAATGGAGATACAGGGTGAAAAGAGAAGGATAGAAAACGTCTGACAGCTGGGATTTGCTACTAAAGGAATGGTGGCTCATCCAGAAGAGATTAAATAATTTCAATTCAGTCAATACTTATTTTACTAGACCTATCACTTATATGCTATGTTCAAAGTCCCCTTGTAGCTAAA
>NW_006772834.1:0-2100 GCF_000442215.2 Lipotes vexillifer | reverse complement strand
CCATGGCCGCTGAGCCTGCACGTCCGGAGCCTGTGCTCCGCAACGGGAAAGGCCACAACAGTGTGAGGCCCGCGTACAGCAAAAAAATAAAAAAAATAAAAATAAAAAAAAACCACAACAGCATCTACATAGGTATTAACTCCTAGGCATTCATACTATTCAAAACTTTCTTCCATTTACAAATAGAATAAAACCACAGAGCTGATCTTACATGGCAATTCCAGCCCAGGGTGGACAGTCGCGTTCTTGACCATCGGGGGAGAATGACGGCCGTCATCCATGTCCAGCTCTGCACACTGAGCCTCCCCGTGAATCACAGCTAAACCCAGACGCAGCCTCTCTGCGTACGACTGGGCCCTAAGAGGAAGATAACGGGAAAGGGTGAGGTTCATGGGAAGGAAAACCCAAGCGCTGCTTTTTCATCACTTTGTTAACCACAGAATGAAAATATCACTTAACCTTTTATGGATATGCAAAGGAATTACTTCTACAAATCAGGAAGTGTGGCCCAGGCTGGAATGTAAATGCCTCAAGAGGCACTCGAGATGGGATGTGGGCTGGTATCTGATTCAAGATCATTTTGGTTCTACCCTTTGTCCAACAGTCTCACACTCATCTTCAGGGTTTTTTTGTTTGTTTTGGTTTTTTCCCCTATTTTTTGGCTGCGCCTCACGGCATGCTGGATCTTAGTTCCCCAACCAGGAATTGAACCCGTGCCCCCTGCAGTGGAAGCGTGGTGTCTTAACCACTGGACTGCCATGGAAGTCCCTCATCTTCAGAAGAACTCTGTTCAAAAAGGTCTCAAAAACCACTGTCTCAAAGGCGCCCACAGTCTTCCTGTTTTCCTTTTCCTGAGAACTTGAAGGAAGAACTTCATTTTCTCCCAGGGGAAAAATGAGTAGCTCTGAGAAATGCTCGTGTTGTTTGGAAACTAGAGGTAAAGCTGTGGTTTGGGGTATGACAATGATTTGGGGGAAAGCAGGAGCTGATGAGTTTTCACAAGCCATATTAAGACAGACCTCGGATTCTGAAACACCCAAAAGGGATGTGTATAAATGTCTGGCTTATTTACCTTTTTGCAGCATCAGGAGACTTAGCTACGATGACTGCATTCCTGTAATTTGGAATCTAGATTTGGAGGAAAAATAAGAAAATACTGAAAAGGTATCAAAAAAGTAACACCTGGGTGCTGGCAATACATTTTTTTCCTCTTATAACAATGATCCACACTAGCAAACAAACAAGCTAGAATTTCATTCACTCATTTTAACATTTTTTAACCTTTATCAATTAGCATCATTGCCAAAGTCTGCTACATGAAGAAGATAAAAAATAATTAACTCCTAAAACCTTCATTTTAGAAAATATAAGCAAATTGCTAAAGATACTTAGAAGAAAATCCATTTTTAATTTCTTTAAAAAATACTATCCTCTGTGCCTAAATGCTGACCTTATCTGACTGCCTCAGGCATTAAGACTTAAGGGAGAGATCATTTGATCATTGGATGTGCCTTTCAATACTGAAATCTGGTACCAGAGAAGAACTACATAAGGTCTCCTTTGAGGACAATGGGGTATTTACTGATGCTCCTCACTTCTTCCTGGATATACTGAAGCAGGAAAGGTGAGGCTCTAAGGTTGTCCACAGGAAAGCTGAAAAAGCCTTGTATTTCCTTTTGATGAAGATCCATAGTGATAATGTGAGTTAAACCTGAAATTTTAAAACAAAAAATTACAAAGTTCACCCCTACAAGTTAACGGCTACAGTGGACACACTCTAGAAGCCCAATGCCTCTTTCCTAACGGAAGATTGAAGGCAGTGGGTACTGGGAACAAGCATGTTTGTTATAGACCTTATTTGCAATCTTAACAAAACTTAATGAACTAAAGACAATGTTAAGCCTAAAGTAAAGGAGCCTATAACCTTCCACATGGATTAAAACACTAAAACTAAAAAACAGTGCTCTCCCTCTACTATAATCATCACCTTAGGCCTGAACACTGGGAAAAGAAAAATCAGGCAGAAGCAAAAATATAAACATGGGGCTTCCCTGGTGGCGCAGTGGTTGAGAGTCCGCCTGCCGATGCAGGGGGCACGGG
>NW_006772833.1:0-1134 GCF_000442215.2 Lipotes vexillifer | reverse complement strand
AACAAATCCCAGATGTCATGTTATTTCACCCTTACAGACTTCAGTGTGCATCTTGTTTTCAAAAAATTGACACTCTGCTATATAACCATAATACCATTATCATACAAGACATAATTAATAATGATGTCTTAGCACCTGATTCTTCAGTCCATAATCAAATTCCCCTGATTATCTCAAAAATGTCCTTTTATAATAGGCTTAAGTCCAGACCTAAACAGCTCCGTACATTGCATTTGGTTGTTATGACACCTAAGTCTCTTTTAATTGAGGACAGTCCTCCCTCCTTTCCCCCTGCCATTGACTAGGTGTACAAACCAATTGTCCTGTGCACTGTTCCATATTCTGGGTTTGTCTGTTTCCTTGTGGCATCATTTAAAGTATTCCTCTTTTCTTTGTATTTCCTATAAATGAAACTTAGCTCTAGAGGTTTGGTTACATTCAGGTTCCACTTTTTGGCAAGAATACACAGCTGGTGCTATTCCATCACAATTGTCTGTTTGCTCCACATCTAGAGATGCTAAGATTGATCAGCTTGCACCTTTTTCAACTTCACGTTCTAGTCTGAGCATCTCTCCATTTCAGCTCGTATAGAATGTCCTCGTTCTTTATTATGGCTACATAGATCCCATTGGGTGAAAACACTGGGTGAAAATAACAAAGTGATCATTCCCTTGAAAAGAATACTTCATCTCAATATATTTGTAAAGATGATCATAAAAGACCCATCAAGGTCTATGATTCTTTAATTATGTGCAACAGAAGTTTGCTTTTTTAAAGGAGCCCTTGAATGTATTTTTGGTAAAGAAGTCTGTTGTATTGTAATTAATTAGTTTCTAAATTCTGTTTAGAAAGTCATATCATGAATTTTCTTAAAGGACAGTTGAGTGTTGGCTATAATTATGTGGAGGGATAACTACAAGAAAACTATTGCATATGATACTACTATAGAAATTGTTTTGCTTTTCTCCCTTTGTCAACAGGAAAAGGGACAGAAAATCTCAGACTCCTTAAAGATAGCCTCCAAACACCAAATGGAAACACTGGAATTACGTGTAATTAGAATTACGCATTTATAGATAACTAAGGGGCCACTTGACAAAATTCATAAAATGGAAGTGAGAGAATTTTACTCAG
>NW_006772832.1:0-223 GCF_000442215.2 Lipotes vexillifer | reverse complement strand
TTTGAAAACAAGATGCACACTGAAGTCTGTAAGGGTGAAATAACATGACATCTGGGATTTGTTTTAAAATGAAAGTTTGATAATTTTGAATTTGTGTATTGGGAGTATGTACTATTCTCTGCTTTTGATATGTCAGAAAATTTTAATGTAAAATAGTAAATAGAGGGCTTCCCTGGTGGCGCAGTGGTTGAGAGTCTGCCTGCTGATGCAGGGGACATGGGTT
>NW_006772831.1:0-273 GCF_000442215.2 Lipotes vexillifer | reverse complement strand
CATCAGTGTCTTATAGTTTTCTGCATAAAGGTCTTTTGTCTCCTTAGGTAGGTTTATTCCTAGGCATTTTTTTCTTTTTGTTGCAATGGTAAAGGGGAGTGTTTCCTTAATTTCTCTTTCACATTTTTCATCATCAGTATATAGGAATGGAAGACATTTCTGTGCATTAATTTTGTATCCTGCTACTTCACCAAATTCATTGATTAGCCTTAGTAGTTTTCTGGTAGCATCTTCAGGATTCTCTATGTATAGTATCATGTCATCTACAAACAG
>NW_006772830.1:0-296 GCF_000442215.2 Lipotes vexillifer | reverse complement strand
AAGGAGGAAAGGTTTCCACACACTAGGAAGCCCCTTCACGGGCAGAGACTGTGGGTGGCGGAGGGGGTAGCTTCGGTGCAGCGAAGGAGAGCGCAGCAACAGGGGTGCGGAGGGCAAAGCGGAGAGATTCCCGCACAGAGGGTCGGTGCTGACCTGCACTCACCAGTCCGAGAGGCTTGTGTGCTCACCCGCCGGGGCGGGCGGGGCTGGGAGCTGATGCTTGGGCTTCGGTTGGAGTGCAGGGAGAGGACTGGGGTTGGCGGTGTGAACACAGCCTGCAGGGGGTTAGTGCACCA
>NW_006772829.1:0-882 GCF_000442215.2 Lipotes vexillifer | reverse complement strand
GTCTTTTCTGATTATTGTTTCTTGTGTATGGATCCCTTGGCAGGAAACTTAACCACCCACTTCCGAGGTCTGTTATGAAGTCTGATATGGTATAAAAAGTACACAGTGCAGTGCCTCATATGCAATAAGCTGTCAAAGAATATTATCTAGATGACCCTGGATTTGCACTTAAATGTTTGTTATTAAATCAGTTTGCATGGGACTAGTATCCAGAGCCTCAGGATAAAGTAGATTCATGTGAGCTAATAAATGAAAAGCTCTCTGAAATTCTAGATGGCAGGTCATGCTAACTCAGGTAAGTGGAAGCTGGTGGCTGGGCGTTCCCTCAGGACACGTGTTTTGATGGAATGAGGACTCAGGGTGTAGAAACCAGCTTGGCAGTGGATGGTAAACCATTGCCCAGCACATGCTGCCTCCTGTTAAGCAGAAGGCTCTCATACAAATTGCTTTCTGAATCATTAGCTGTCAGCAACCCTCATCTCTCCTCCTGCAGCTGTTCTTTCTGATTTTGCCTGCAAACTTTTCATATTGGGCAGGCTCCCAAGCCAAACAAGCTGCCCCTCTGCAGGCTTTGTTCCTGGGGGTGAGAAGTGAACCTCACAGATAAGTCAAAGTAAGGATGCACCATGGACTAATACACACTGAAGGAACAGACTCCTTTAAGCTAAGGTGATGAATGCCTTTGAAAGTAATTTTCATGCGGCTTCCTATGAGAATGTCAGCCAGGCTCCAGAAGTTATATGCTGCAATTTTAAAATTATCTGCCTCTGTAGACTTATAAAGCTTCTATCAGCTAAGAAGTATCTTTAAAAAATATATATATTTTTATACAATTTTAAAGACTACTTTCCATTTATTACAAAATATTGGCTATATTCCCCC
>NW_006772828.1:0-248 GCF_000442215.2 Lipotes vexillifer | reverse complement strand
CATTCAGATTTGATGGAGAAATCAAAAACTTTACAGACAAGCAAAAGCTAAGAGAATTCAGCATCACCAGACCAGTTTTGCAACAAATGCTAAAGGAACTTCTCTAGGCAGAAAAGAAAATGCCACAACTAGAAACAAGAAAATTACAAATGCAGACTTCCCTGGTGGCACAGTGGTTAAGAATTCACCTGCCAATGCAGGGGACATGGGTTTGAGCCCTGGTCCAGGAAGATCCCACATGCAGTGAA
>NW_006772827.1:0-221 GCF_000442215.2 Lipotes vexillifer | reverse complement strand
TGAGATGAGGACCTCTGTGAGACCTCACTCCGATGAATATTCCCTGGGGTCTGAGGTTCTCTGAGAGTCCAGTGGTTCGGTCTTGGAGCTCCTCCAGCAGGAGCTTCCACCCGACCTCAGACTCCCATATGAAAATCCTGCAGCCTGAGTGGGGTGGCAAAAAAAAAGAACAATAACAAAGTAAAAAATAAAATTAGACTAGGAAACTAACAGATATGTTA
>NW_006772826.1:0-369 GCF_000442215.2 Lipotes vexillifer | reverse complement strand
GGAGCAACTAGGCCCGTGAGCCACAGCTACTGAGCCTGCACGTCTGGAGCCTGTGCTCCGCAAGAAGAGAGGCCGCGATAGTGAGAGGCTCGCGCACCGCGATGAAGAGTATCCCCCGCTTGCCACAGCTAGAGAAAGCCCTCGCACAGAAACAAAGACACAACACAGCAAAAATAATTAATAAACTCCTACCCCCAACATCAAAAATAATAATAATAGTTGAAATGTCCTCAAATTAGGTAAACGACATCAATTTACAGATTCAAGAATCTCAGAAACCCAAAGAGAATAAATAGAAATAAAATCACACATAGGTCTATCTAAGTCAAATGCTCCCAACAATAGATTTTTTTTTTTTTTTTTTTTCTT
>NW_006772825.1:0-3136 GCF_000442215.2 Lipotes vexillifer | reverse complement strand
TAAACCGTGCCCAAATGCTAACCCGTACGCAAACAGTAACCCGTGCCCTAACATGTACGCTAAGCCTAAACATTTGACGTACCCTAACATGTTTGCTAAACAGTCTCCATTCCCTAATCCCAACCCTAAACCTAATCGTAATCCTAACACTTACCGTTAGCCTTACCCTAAACCTTGCACTAATCCTACACCGTACCCTAACACTAACCTGTGCCCTACTACATACGCTAACACTAAAGCGTTGTCATACCCTAACCTGTACCCTAAACCGTACCCGTTCCCTAACCCTAACCCTAACCCTGATCATACACCAACCCTTACCGTTAGCCTTACCCTAAACCATGCCCTACTCCTAATCTGTAGGTTAAGACTAACCCATGCCCTAACACGTACGCTATCCCTAAACCATTCTCGTACCCAAACCTGTACCCTAAACCATCCCCGTTCCTAACATGAACCCTAAACCAAAGCCTAACCCTAACCCTTACCCTTAGCTTTACGCTAAACCGTGCCCTAATACTAACCCATAAGCTAATACTAACCCATGCCCTAACATGTACGCTAACCCTACAACATTGTCATACCCTAACCTGTACCCTAAACCGTCCCCTTTCACTAACCCTAACCCTAACCCTAACCCTTACCCTTAGCCTTACCCTAAAACGTGCCCTAAACCTAACCCGTACACTAACAGTAAACCGTCCCCTCACACGTTCGCTAAACATAAACCGTTGTTGTACCCTAACCTGTACCCTAAACCGTCCCTGTTCCCTAACACTAACCCTAACCCTAGCCCTAACCTTAACATTACCCGAAGCGTTACCCTAACCCATTCCCTAAACCTAACCCGCATGCTAACACTAACCTGTGCTCTAAAACGTATGCTAACCATAAAGCGATGCCTTACCCTAACTTCTACCTTAAACCGTCCCCGTTCCCTAACCCTAAACCTAAACCTAACCCTAACCCTAACACTTACCCGAAGCCTTACCCTAACATGTGCCCTAATCCTAATCCATAGCCTAACACTAACCCATGCCCTAACACGTACGCTAACCCTAAACCGTTGTCGTACACTAACCTGTACCCTAAACCGTCCCCGTTACATAACCCTAACCCTAACCCTTACCCTAAACCTTATCCTGAGCCTTACCCTAAACCATGCACTAAACCTACCCCGTACGCTAACACTAAACTGTCCCCTAACACGTACGCTAAACCTAAACCGTTGTTGTACACCAACCCATACCATAAACCGTCCCCGTTCACTGAACCTAACCCTAACCCTAAACCTAACCGTAACGCTTACCCTTAGCCTTACCCTAAACCGTGCCCTAATCCTAAACCGTACGCTCACACTAACTCATGCCCTAATACGTAAGCTAACCCTAAACCATTGTCGTACCCGAACTTGTACCTTAAACCATCCCCATTTCCTAACCCTAACACTAACCCTTACCCTTAGCCTTACAATAAACCATGCCCTACTCCTAACACATATGCTCACACTAACCCGTGCCCTAACACGTTCGCTTACCCTACACCGATGTCATACCCTAACCTGTACCATAAACCGTACCCGTTCCCTAACCCGAACCCTAAACCTAATCGTAACCCTAACCCTACCGTTAGGCTTACCCTAAACCGTGCCCTAATACTAACTGGCACGCTAACACTAACTTGTGCCATAATACGCACACTAACCCTAAAGCATAGTACCCTAAACTGTCCCCATTCCTTAACCCTAACCCTAACCCTAATCCTAACACTAACACTTACCCTTAGCCTTACCCTAAACCGTGCAGTAATCCTAACCCGTACCCTAACACTAACACTAACCTGTGCCCTACTACGTACGCTAACACTAAAGCGTTGTCGTACCCATACCTGTACCCTAAACCGTCCTCCTTCCCTAAACTTAAACCTAAACATACCCCTAACCCTAACCCTTAGCCATACCCTAACCCGTGCCCTAATACTAACCCATACGCTAACACTAACAAATGCCCTAATACGTACGCTAACCCAAAAACATTGTCGTACCCTAACCTGTACCCTAAACCGTCTCCGTTCCATAAAATTAACCCTAAACCTATCCCTTCCCCTTAGGCTTACACTAAACCGTGCCCTATCCCTAACCCGTAGGCTAACACTAACCCGTGCCCTAATACATACGCTAACCCTAAACTGCTGTCGTACCTTTACCTGTACCCTAAAGCGTCCCCGTTACCTAACCCAAACCCTAAACCGTACCCTTACCCCAACCCTTACCCTGAGCCTTACCCTAAACCGTGCCCTAAACCTAACGAGTAAACTAACACTAACCCGTCCCCTAACACGTACGCTAACCCTAAACCATTGTCATACCCTAACGTGTACCCTAAACCGTTACCATTCCCTAACCCTAAACATAACCCTAAACCTAAAACTTACCCAAAGCCTTACCCTAACACATGCCTTAATCCTAACCCGTCTGCTAACACTAACCCGTCCCCTAAAATATACGCTAACACTAAACCGTTGTCGTACCCTAACCTGTACCCTAAACAGTTCCCGTTCCCTAATCCTAAACATAACCCTAACCCTAACCCTTACCCGAAGCCTTACCCTATCCCATTCCATTTTGCTAACATGTACGCTAACACTAACCTGTGCCCTAACACGTACGCTAACCCAAAACCATTGTCATACCCTAACCTGTACCGTAAAACATCCCGGTTCCCTAACCCTAACTCTAAACCCAATTCTAAACTTAACCATTACCATTAGCCTTACCCTAACCCGTGCCAGAATCCTAACCCGTATGCTAACGCTAACCCATGCCCTAACACGTACGCTAACCCTAAACAATTGTCGTAGCCTAACCTGTACCCTATAATGTCCCCGTTCCCTAACCCTAACCCTAACCTTAACGCTTATGTGAAGCCTTACCTTATCCCGTGACCTAATCCTAAACCGTACGCTTACACTAACCTGTGCCCTAACAGGTACGCTAACCCTAAAGTGTAGTCGTACCCTAATCTGTACCCTATACTCGCCCCATTCCCTAACCCTAACCCTAAACCTAATGCTTACGTGAAGTCTTATCCTAACCCGTGCCCTAATCCTAACCCGTACGCTAACACTAACACGTGCC
>NW_006772824.1:0-1113 GCF_000442215.2 Lipotes vexillifer | reverse complement strand
TTGTAAATAAGTTCATTTGTATCATTTTTTTTTAGATTCCACATATAAGTGATATCATATGATGTTTGTTTTCTCTTTCTGACTTACTTTACTTAGTATGATAATCTCCAGGTCCGTCCATGTTGCTGCAAATGCAAATTCATTCTTTTTAATGGCTCAGTAATATTCCATTGTATATATACCAGATCTTCTTTATCCATTCATCTGTTGATGGACATTTAGGTTGCTTCCGTGTTTTGGCTATTGTAAACAGCACTGCAGTTTTGAACATTGGGATGTGTGTATCCCCCCCAAAAATACAGTGTATTATTTGATAAGTTTTGAAATACGTATATCTTGTGAAATTATCACAAGATGATAAATACAGCCATCAGTCCTCAAATTTCCTGATGCCGCTTTTTAGTACCTTCCTCCTGCCCTTCCCAACCCTTTGCTACACCTCAAGGCAGGTGCTTACCTGCTTTAAGCCATCGATAATTACTTTTCATATTCTAAAATTTTATATAAATGAAAACATAGAGTATGTTTATATTGTTTATCTGTCCTCTTGTTTATCTGGTCTGTTTCATTTCACATAGTTATTTTGAAAGTTCTGGTTTTGTGTATATCATGAGTTCATTGCATTTATTCCTGGGTAGTATTCCATTATGCGGATATGCCACAATTCATTTTTTCACTCACCTATTGATGTGCATTTGGACCATTTCCTTTTGGTCATGTCACATACATTCTATGAATGTGCATGTACAAATCTTTGTATAGACACATGCTTTCTTTGTCTTGGAGAAACTGCCAAACTTTCTAAACTGGTGGTACCATTTTCCATTTCCACTACCAGTCTACTAGCTGCTCCACATCTTTACCAATACTTGGAATGGATAGCCTTTCTAAGAGATGTGCAGTGATATTTCATTGTGGTTTGAATCTTCATTTTTCTAATTATGTTGGACATCTTTTTATGAGCTTATTTTTTTTTTTTTTTGCAGTACACTGGCCTCTCACTGCTGCGGCCTCTCCCGTTGCGGAGCACAGGCTCCGGACACTCAGGCCCAGCGGCCATGGCTCATGGGCCCAGCCGCTCCGCGGCACGTGGGACCCTCCCGGACCGGGGCA